>NW_007733137.1:75931-76531 GCF_000696425.1 Galeopterus variegatus | reverse complement strand
CCCAGACTGATTTCTGGTTGGGAGAGGGGTGACCAGGGTGCCCCCGAGCCCGCTTGATCCTGCCGGAGAGCTGAGGGGGCCGAGCCGGCTCACGCTGGGGGGATTCAAAGAGGAACTGTGTGCTGTGGAATCCTCCCCCAGGGGGCTCGCGCCCTGGTGTGGGAGATAACTCAACCACACAGGGGGCCGCCATACTGGGGGGAAGGGGGAAGGTAGGGGGCCAAGAGAGGACCTTGACCAGGGCCGCAGGAACACCCACAGTGTCTGTGGAGGAGGCCTGAGACCCCTTCGGGGCCGGGCGGGGCTGAGAGACGAGGATTGCAGAGGACACGCCCCAGCCCTTTACTGAGCGCACAGAGAGGGGAGGGGTCCGGCAAAGGAGGAGGAGTCTCGGAAAAAAAGACGCACCCTCCGGGAGGCCCCATCCTGTGCACACAGAGAGGGGAAAGAGATGCAAGGCAGAGACTTACAGATCTCACACACCCTGTTGGGTCGGCAGGACAGGATCCAGTTGCCAGGGCCAGAACTCAAGGATCAGGGAGAACTCCCAGAGCTGACCAGAGAAGAAACTTCTTGGTAAGGCCCAAGTAACAAGGCAAA
>NW_007733137.1:69614-72678 GCF_000696425.1 Galeopterus variegatus | reverse complement strand
AAGACCTCGCATAGCCAAAGCAATGCTGAGCAAAAAAAATAAAGCTGGAGGCATGACACTATCTGACTTCAAATTATACTGCAAAGCTATAGTAACCAAAACAGCATGGTGCTGGCATAAAAATAGACACTCAGACAAGTGGAGCCAAATAGAGAACCCAGAAATCACCCCTGAGGCTTATAGCCATCTGATATTTGACAAAGGCAACAAAACATACATTGGGAAAACACTGCCTCTTCAATAAGTGGTGCTGGGAAAATTGGATATCCATATGCAGAAGAATGAAACTAAACATGCACCTCTTACCATATACCAAAATCAACTCAAAATGGATTAAAGACTTAAGAATAAGACCAGAAACTGTAAAATTCCTAAGGAACTAAGTCTGGCCACAGACTTTATGAACATGAGCCCAAAAGCACAAGCAACAAAAGAAAAAATAAACAAATAGGACTATATCAAACTAAAAAGCTTCTGCACAGTAAAGGAAACAATCAACAAAGTGAAACAACATCCTAAAGAATGGGAGAAAATTATTGCTAACTATACCCAACAAGGGGTTAATATCCATAATACATAAGGAACTCAAGCAATTACACAGTAAAAAAAAAAAAAAAAAATTAAAAATGGGCAAAGGAGCTGAATAGACATTTTTCAAAGGAAGACATATAAATGGCCAATGAGTACATGAAAAATTGCTCAACATCACTAGTTATCAGGGAAATGCAAATTAAAGCCACATTGAGATATCACCTCACCCCAGTTAGACTGGCTTTAATCAAAAAGATGGAAATTAACAAATGCTGGTGAGGATACGGAGAGAAGAGAATGCTTCCACACTGTTGGTGGGACTGTAAATTAGTAAAACCACTATGGAAAACAGTATGAAGTTTTCTCAAACAAGTACAGATAGATCTTCCATATAATCCAGCAATCCCACTTCTGGGTATATACCCAAAGGAATGGAAATCATCATGTTGAAATGATTCCTGCACTCCCATGTCAAAACACAAGCAACAAAAGAAAAAATAAACAAATGGGACTATATCAAACTAAAAAGCTTCTGTACAACAAAGGAAACAATCAACAGAGTAAAATGACAGCCTACAAAGTGGAAGAAAATATTCACAAACTATACGTCTGACAAGGGGTTAATATCCATAATACATAAGGAACTCAAGCAATTACACAGTAAAAAAAAAAAAAAAATTAAAAATGGGCAAAGGAGCTGAATAGACATTTTTCAAAGAAAGACATATAAATGGCCAATGAGTACATGAAAAATTGCTCAACATCACTAGTTATCAGGGAAATGCAAATTAAAGCCACATTGAGATATCACCTCACCCCAGTTAGACTGGCTTTAATCAAAAAGATGGAAATTAACAAATGCTGGTGAGGATACGGAGAGAAGAGAATGCTTCCACACTGTTGGTGGGACTGTAAATTAGTAAAACCACTATGGAAAACAGTATGAAGTTTTCTCAAACAAGTACAGATAGATCTTCCATATAATCCAGCAATCCCACTTCTGGGTATATACCCAAAGGAATGGAAATCATCATGTTGAAATGATTCCTGCACTCCCATGTTCATTGCAGCTCTGTTTACAATAGCCATTACATGGAACTAACCTAAATGTCCATCAGTGGATGATTGGATAAGGACACTGTGGTTTATCTACACACCGTGGAATAGTACTCTGCCATAAAAAAAAACAAAAACAAAAACAGAATACTCCATTCACATCGACATGGATGAGCTGGAGAAACTTATGTTGAATGAAATAAGCAAAGCACAGAGGGACAAATACTGCACGTACTCACTTGTAAGTGGGAGCTGAGAGAGAAAGAAGGAAGAAAAGAAAGACCTCAGTGGTACGTTGGATGTGCAGAGGGAGAGAGCATACTTAGGGCTACAAAGTGGAGTGGAGGAGACGGGAATCGGGAGGGAGGTTGGGAATAATTGTGTCAGGGACATGGTGTACAATTGCCATTTGTGGTAATGGGCATGCTGCCAGTATGGATCAGGTCATGACATCTTGGGCATGAGTGATGACAATCAGCTTTGTACCCTGTGAATATTCATAACCAATAAATAAATAAATTCAACATATCATTGTGATTGTTGTTTATTTGCTTGGTTGGTTTCTTTCTTATTTATTTATTTATTTATTGCTCCCACTTATGAGTGAGGACATGTGCTATTTTTCTGTCTGTGCCTGGCTTATTTTACTTAACGTAATTATGTCAAGTGAATTAAACATTTTGAAAGATTATATAAAATTGTTTTATTTTGTAGCTGAATGAAAGAAGAATCGTGTGTGGATCCAGATTGACCTCTTAGTTTGGTTGAGTTGTCAGATCTGCTGCACAATGTCACCAGTGTGCGTGATGTTCCTTAGTCTTTAGATGATGATTTTTCATCTCAGTTTATCTGTGGACTGGGGGAAAAAAGTAAAGCCATGAGCAATGAAGGACTGTTATTATGAAATGCATCCCTAAAAAAAGGTACAATGAGAAGTATCCAGAAATGCAACCACTCCCCAGTGTTTCTTTTAAGTGTGACAGATTTCAATGGGATTTGAAAGATATGGGCAGGACAGTCAACTTTTGCCAACTCTGGCCACAGTAAACATAAAAATGAAGAAGAATTTCTCTCTAACTAATCCTCCCCTAAGTGCATAGCTGTAAACACTCTTCAGAGAAATTAACACAAGTTGCCAAACAGCAAATTGAGCTAGAAGAATTTGAAGAGAGTGGGAATGGAATTGGAGACATCATACCTGAGCAACTCAAGCCAACTTCAAAAAAAGAATCTGCCAAATATCTCACAAAAGGATTTCAAATTCCTGCAGATTCTCTAACATGCTAAAAATTCTCACCAATAGTAAATGGTCCTTCTCTCCAACTGAAGACCTTCATATGGTAATTTTCATATTCTCTATATTCTTAAAATTTTTAAGTATTTTTTAAATAAATGAAGACAGAGAACAATATGTCTCCATTTTCTCAGTCAAAACTCTTTCCAAACTTTGAGTTTTTTTTTTTTTTTTTTTTTTTTT
>NW_007733137.1:42712-68614 GCF_000696425.1 Galeopterus variegatus | reverse complement strand
GCACCGGCCATCCCTATATAGGATCCAAACCCGCGGCAGGAGCGTCGCTGCGCTCCCAGCGCCGCACTCTCCCGAGTGCGCCACGGGGTCGACCCCCAAACTTTGAGATTTTTAATTAAATTTTTCCTCGATGTTCTCTCCTTAAAGCTGAAAACTTCCAGCCCCTTTAGTTTTTTGTTCTTAGATCTTTTGCATTGCTTATTAGAACAAGCAGATCTGGAAGCAAAATTTATTTAAATGCCTCAGGTTGAAGTAGTTTTACTAAAATGTTCTCCATTTCACAAAACATTTTTGGCTTTTATTTACATTTCAACACCCTTGTAAATTAGGTATTTCTTCCCTAAAATGGCTTAAAACTTTCGGATCATAAAATGCAGATCACTTGATTAGATGAAACTCAATCTAACATATTAGAAAAGAGCTCCTGATAAAAGCAGCTTCAAAGAAGCTTTCCTAGACCATAACTATAAAAGAGTCCATTTGCCTACTTTGTCTGCCTTTGCTGAATGGGAAAAAAGATATAAATGTCATTGAAACACAGATTATTTATTATATTTTCCCATCTGCTTACTACATTGGTTATTTCAGTCTCTTCTAGGTGTAAAATGCTTTATATTAATAAATTCAAATGATGTCTGTTGTCTTCTACAAACACAGATGTCATTTTTGCAGCTAGGACTTGTTTAAGTACACAAGACAAAAAATATATATAAATATGAATTTTGAATTGACAGAGAAAAAAATTACAGTGAGAATGAAAAGCCCACGTTCAACTTTTTATACATTCATTTTTCACTCAACAGTATATTTCAACTTATCATTAACCTCTACTATATAAAGCACTTTAATTTTTTTTATGTGTTGGCACCAAATGTAGCAGTATTTACATTTCCTATGGACTCTAATAACCACAATGACTCATCTACAAAGGATTGGATTTGTACCCACAATGAAATTTGTTTTTTTCATTGGTGTTTATACAAATGGAAACAGGCTAGGATGATGGTACACAGGCCAGTTGCTCATCTCTCTACTCTCAGCCTTCTGCTCACAATGATCAAAACAATGATTCGATCAGAAAATGAGAAGATTGGTTGGAATAATCAACATAGTCCAAAAGGTACTTTGAGGACATGGGTCTCAGCTTTTGTTTTCAAAGCAATACATTGTAGTAGTACTTCAATATGACTGCAGGGAAACTTTAATATCAGACACTTGCCTGGTTTGGCAATCTAGCTCAAAGCAATTCTCTACCTGTTTCCGTGAGATTCATATTTGCCATATCCTGGCTTATTTTCAAGACCCACGTCCAGCAGTCAGAAATGGGAAGCAAATTGTAGTATTTCTCAGACGCATTTTTGCACACTTTAAGACCCTAACTTTATAGTTATCACTTTATGCTCTTGGAAGGTAAGGTTGAGCACTGACCATATGCCAGGCATTGGCCTAAGAACTTTTTACTATTTAATCTATACAACAATCCCATGAGATAGATATTGTTATTATCTCCACTTGTCAGATGAGGAGAATCAGAAGCTGGAAAGCCTCAGCCTTGCCTGAGATCATACTCCTATTAAATGGGAGAATAAGGACTCAGCTGAGCCCAGAATGCATTCTCCTAACCACTATGCTATACTGATTTAAACTATTAAAGAAATGCAAACTCATTGGGTCAAGAACACTTTCTATTTGTTTTATTTGACATGTCCCTATCACTTATTGATACCACTGACAAAAACACTAGATAAAGTCAAAACCTCTATTGTTGCTGAGCTCTTTGGAGTTGTGCGTTCCAAAATTAAAGGAAAGATAAATCTTAGTTGTCTCCTGGGTTTGCTATACAACTTGTTAAAGAACCAACAACCTCTCTGCCGGGATATTTATCATCTTGGCAACTCTAGAGGAGGAGATGATGTTGCCTTCGACAAACAAGATTTTCCTCAAGGGTACATATTAGGTAAACACTAAATGTCCCCAGTATCACTGAGATCTATTTCAGCACAACTGGGCTTATGTAAGGAAGCACAGAAAAGTTCAGACATCTTCGACACTGGCTAAAGCCCTGAACAAAACGGGAACCCTTCACCTCCTCAGTTCCCAGGCATCCAAAGTCTTCATTCTACACCCAGATACTCATAACTCTTTCACTACAGCCCCCCTAAACACAAGGTGCCTTCTGTTGTGGCCTTAACCAACTCTTTTTCCCTTGGAAATATAATTTGTATTATATCCTCTTAGATCCCCGCCTCATACTAATAGTTATGTAATTCCAAATTTCAGAGATACAGACAACAGACCCAAGGCAAAAGACATGCCCTAAATTACCCAATTGACAAGTGGCAAAGACAGAAAATGCCACACCCTGCCTTCAGACTGCCAGGCCAGTGCTCTTTGCACAGCACCATGCTGTCAGCCAGTTAATGTAAACAATTTATCTGCAACATAGATCCTCATAAACAACACTCCCCCTTCCTTTCCAGTTACCTTATGCATCTCAGCAGGGGTGCTTTTGGAGATAGGAGTAATGAGTAACTTTAGTGATTTAAGGAGCTCCAGGGCAAGTAGTCCAGTTAGATAGAGAGCCTTTTGAGCAAGCAATGCTTGCATTCACTGTTGAAACATGTTCATCACGGTGGTCTTTGATTAGGCCCAACTGAAACTCTAGAAAGATCTTGGAAAGCCACAGCTAATTAGAAAATGAATTATGAAATAGACAGCAGGGCCTCTGAGAAGAAAGCTTGTAGAATTTAGGATTACTCAGCCTGAAAAAGAAGAAAAAATGATGAAAGCTCCTTTCAGAATTGCCTTCTGACCAAGAGGATCTATAACACAGAAAAAGGTATTTGTGTTCCACACTAACGATACACAAAAAGAAACTGGGCTTCAGTTGTAGCAGGATAAATGGGTGGCTATTGGGAAAATAGAATAGTTTAGTCAGGCCCCCTCGCCTTAGATCTGGTTGTGTGTGGTGCAGCACATTCTTTGTGAACAAATTGTGTGTGGAGGTGGAATTAGTGCGCATGCATGCCAATGTATCTTTCTAATTTTTTTGCTCTTCTTGTGTTTTTGAGAGTGTGTGGAGCAGCAGCCCTGAATTGCTGGCCAGCAGAGAGCTCGCATCTAAAAAGAGAACATATTTACTTTGCTGGCAGCTGCTCAGTTTTTCTTTAGACTTTGACAGTTGCAGTTGAGTTTCTGAGTTTCTCTTTGGACTGCCTAGCTCCTAGACATGTGTGTGCAGAAATAAAGACTACCCCTTCTTCAACCAAGGCTCCAAGGACCTTTCTTCTAGTTACCTAGCTCATAGACCTGCATGTGAATGGTTTGTGACCCAGTCTGGACAATGGGCTTGAGGGGTCTGTAAGCTCCAGGACCCAGCCCTAGCTCTAAAGTGGCCCCAGTCAGAATAAGTGTGGTCAATTAGGTGGCCTCTCAAAGCTTTCTGTAGCCCTACTGTAAAGGACGAAGTTGGCCCACACAATGTGGGAAGCCATCTTCTTAGAGGCGTTGGAGGAGAGGTGTATTTTTGTGATGGTCAAGTCAGGCTCTTTGCAGAAGGCAGAGGCGTGTGGTGCACATGGTCTCAAGTCTCCTCAAAATCACATTATCCTAGAGTTGATTTTGTTTGCTTTATAACTGCTGAGAAATTTTGAGGAATCACCTACCACACACAAGCTTCTATTGTGTGAGCAATGAACCCTCTATTGTCAATGACAAAAGGATCAAATTTCATCCTGTCTGAAAAAAAGCATCCAATTTTGGGCCATAATATGGTTAAAATGGCTCTCTGCAAACAGGTTTCTAAATCAGTTTCTTTACTAGCACAATGGGGTAAGATCTGCAATTCTCCTCTTCGAATTACTCTGGCTGTGCTATGAGAAGCACAAAGTCAATCTTCATTGCAACCAAAATCTGAAGGTTAAGTTTCCAGGAGAGAAACGAGATGGTTCTGATGCCATGATCAGTCAATGATGTCAACCTGCCAGAACTAACTTATCGCAGTAGAGGCTCCGGATGTTTAAGTCGAAGCCTTCTTTTTTTTTCTCACTCCTGAGAATCTGACATCCAGTCACTTTATTTTTTTTTTTAATTCATTGGAAGAAAGATGAAGTGGAAGAAAATGTATGATCTGCAGACAATGAAATGCCTTTTTCAGTACCATCATGTTGATTTCTTATATACCAGTCCTACTAGTATTTTCTCATGCCCTTTTGAAAACCTACAATTTTTCCAAGGCTAATAGTAGGGGTTGTTAGAATACATGTAAATCACCAATCATACTTTTTTCATTGAGAGATAAACTCCATTTTCAAGGTAGAAGAAGGTTCTTTTATCATTCTTTCTAAAGGTGAAATGGACATTCGTTAGATCTATTTTTTATCATCATTTTGATCTTGGAATGAAAGTCATCTTTTCAACACCTAATCCCTTATAGGTAGCCAGCAAAGCCTCTTGTGTATGGGGTGGAGAGGGTATTAGGTACTTAGGCTTAGCAGGACTAGTGTTTAAAAATATTTTTTCTTACTGAAAATCCAAAATTGCAAATCTGAGCCATGTCAAGTGAATTATATTTGCAGGGGAAAAGAGGACAGAAAAAGGTATTGAACAGTGGGGGAGATTCTATTTAAGAGATGATCCTAAGTACACAGGAGATAAATTTATATTAACAGAGTTTTCATACAAGTGGTAATCTTCCACTTAATGTCTGCCATATTTGGGAATAAATACAGTAGTTTAGATTAGATTCTCCAAAATTTATTTGATTTTTGTGACAGTATCTTAGTCCACTTGGGTGGCAGTAACAAAATGCCATAGACTAGGTGGCTTAAACAGCAGAAATTTATTTTCTGATAGATCTGGACTCTGGGAAGTCCAAGATCGGGGTACCAGCATGGATGGGTTCTGGTGAGGGCTCTGTTCCTGGCTTATAGACCACTATCTTCTAGCTGTGTTTTCACATGGTAGAGAGACAGAGAGCTCCCTGGCGTCTCTTAAGGCACTAATCCCATCATGAAGGCGCCACACCATGAACTTATCCAACCCTAATTTCTTCCATAATACCCTATCTCCAAACACCATCACATTGGCTATTTGGACTTCAACATATAATCTGGGGGGGACACAACATTCAGTCCACAGCAGACAGAGTTTAATTAAACTAGAGCTTAACTAAACCGTGCATCATACTCAATAAAAGCTATGCCCAGGCAAACCTTCCTTTCGTACTTTCAGACTCTTTTAGAAATCCTTTAGAAATCTACCTCCATCTCTAGAGCTAACCCTCCCCTGGCTCCACTCAGCTACATCTGCATCAATCTGAGTGGCCCAATTCTCTTTCCCTCCTGACTTCCCCCATCAAACTGCCAGTTCTCACCCAAGAGGTTGGGAAAGAGGCAGTGTGCAGGGTCAAAGAAGCGATTGTGCTGCATGTTGCATCATTCCAGGGAAACATGCCTCCTCCTTATTTTTCTTGTACTTCTGTCCAGTATATCTCTCATCTACTCTCTATGGCTCATCAAGGACAAGAATCTACATTGTTCTCAATGCATTAGCAACTAAGAAGAAAAGAAATCAGATCATGGCTTACATGGGTAAAGAGCCTATGACTTACGCTGTCATATACACTGATTTGTGTGATTTTCACTTTTTTAAGGTGAGTAGTATTACCTCTATTTCAGAGATTAGGAAATTAGGATCAAAGAACTTGAATCCCTTGCCTGAGGGCCCTGAAACATAAGCATGAGACCCAGGATCAACCCAAATGCTTTGGACCATAGGTCCAGGCGCGCCCCTCCCCACCACCGACTTCACAGTTATCCACCACAGAACAGCATCATGTGGTCAGCAAGACCTGCCAACGTGGTTTGAAAATGTTCTCTCCTTGATCTTTGCAATTATGGTTTAATAAACTTGCTGTTGCCTCATTATTCTGAGATGCCTTTTTAAACATAAAAACTAGTAAATTTTAATAACTAAAATTATATAAAGGAATGCATATATATATATTTTTTTTTTTAAAGGTAGAGAACACAAATCACCTCCACCTCGTGCTTCTCTCAGTCATACTCTTTCTATCCAGTTGTCTCCAAAGAGGGAGCATTCTTTTTTGAGCTTCTGCTAGGTTTCTGGCACTAAGCTGTATCCCATGTGAAAATCAGAGCACCCACCAAAGAAGGGCATACACTTTGAGGTTCGACAAATCTTGGTCTCGACTCTGACTACACCACTCAGCCATGTGACCTGAACTTGAGCTAGTTCATGTTCATTTTTAAGCCTCAGCTTCCCCATCTGTTAAACTGGAATAAAAGTAACAGCTAATATTAGTGCTAGTACTATATAAGATAGTGCATGTAAGGAACTCAGCACAATATCTGGCATGGGGAGTAAACATCACCTATTGTCACTATTATGGTAACCATTTATTATTCAAAGATAAACAAAACATAGTTCTTACTTCAGAAGACTCATAGCATAATGCAAAAACTGCAACAGCTTAAATAATGCCACTTACAGGCAGATTCCTGAACAAGCACAGAGCAGAGAGACAGATTTTGCTCCTGTGGCTCTCTCCCTACTAATTCCCAAATGTCATAACTCTCTTGCTCTAAGACAGCTAAATCCTGACTGATTTAAACCCCACTTATTTTTTTCCTGGGAAATAGGAATCTCAATGCATGAAAGTATGTCTACAGAAATAGTAAGCATATGGGGTAAAAACCCAAGGCAAAAGCAAAAAAAAAAAAAAACCACGTATAGCAGCTTAGGTCTCCAGCTTGATGTAGTGTTGCAATTCACAGCCTTGTCAGTCTGTTTTATAACACCATTGCTCAAATTTGCGACAAAGTCCCAGCCCCAGAATCCTGGAATGAAGAAATTTGGCACAGGATAGACCGGTTTACATTTTCTTCTTCTGAAAATTTTCATTTAGAAATTTCTTTATTGGGCCGGCCCGGTGGCGCACTGGATAGTGTGCCACTTGGGAGCATGACGGCATTCCCGCTGAGGGTTCGGATCCCATATGGAGACCAGTTCCCCCTCACTGGCTGAGCGTGGTGCGGACGCAACACCGAGGGTTGCGATCCCGTTGCCGGTCCCCGGAACGGGCGCGACACCGAAGGTTGCGATCCTGTTACCGGTCAGTAAAAAAGACAAAAAGGAAAAAAAAAAAAAAGAAATTTCTTTACTTGGTGTCTCTGATGTAAGCACCCCTGAATATAAGCAGAGAGGTAAAAAAAAAAAACAACAACAACAACATCAAGGCTAAGTGGAGCAGAAATTAAGTTGGGTTCAAGCTAATTCTCCCCAAGACCTTCCCAGGTTCTGGCCTCCCTGAGATGTTCACTAACAGAGACGTAAAGCAGGCACAGCTGGCTTACCAGGCACAGTAGTAGTTTTTTAATTTATCAAATTCTTCTCATGGGCCAGGGATTGTTTAAGGAAATTCACAACTATTAATTCATTAACAGTTATATAACCATACGAAGTGGACACTTTCATTTTTCTCAATTTACAGATATGGAAACTGAGACGCACAGAGAATAATTTACCCTAGAGCACAGAGATAGTAAATGAGGGGGTGTTGACTATAAACGCAGGCAGGCTCTGGAAACCATAATTTAACTGCTATGCAGTGTTAACGTGTGGGAGGTGATGGTTTTTACTTTGTGTCTGTACACCACTTATGAAACTAAAGTTGGAGATATAGGCAGTGACTATGAATGGGATTTGGGCCTCTTTAGAGATACCTGGCCTGTGGAATCTGAAATAGTTAATGTTCCATTGCAGGGGTTAAACTTGATTCTTGCATACTGGTTTATAAGGATTAGTCCTCTCAATTGGACTGATAGGTTATATACTTAAACTTTGCCAAAACATAAATTCTACCGAAAATAAGTAGTCCTAATTTTTACCAGATTTGTGACTTATGATCTTAAATTACAGTCTTAAGGATGTGAGAGGGAGCAGTGAGCATCAGATATAGAACATATGGCTTCTTTTTAAAACAACTTAAGTTGGACTTCCATGTAATTTTTCATTTGTCAAATCCCTTTTTCACACTCAAATTACAGTGCCAAATTTCACTTTAAACCAGATTATGAGTGGACAGATATTACAGTTTGTACTTTTTAATTTATTTTTTAACATTTGTTAGAAAGGAAAGTTATTCAATGTCTCCCTTTTCTGCCCCCATGAATAGCATATCTGAATTCCATCAGCAGATAAGAAGCATTGAGCATCTATGACATACTGGAAAATATGTCCACTGGTTGGTCAGTGACTAGTAATTGGTAGGCACTCAATAAAGTGCTGATAAATGAATGGTCCCACAGTGTCAATGGTGAATATGATCTGCCCTGCCTTCCAGTGGTTTATGATCTGGTAAGAGTCAGTCAATGCACAGGAAGAAAGCAAGGATGCCCACTATCACCACTCCTATTTAACACAGTATTGGAAGTACTAGCCAGAGCAATCAGGCAACAGAAAGAGATAAAGGGCATCCAGAGTGGAAAAGACGAAGTCAAACTGTCCCTGTTTGCAGATGACATGATCTTATATATAAAAGAACCTAAAGACTCCACCAAGTAACTCTTAGAGCTGATAAACATTTTCAGTAAAGTTGCACGATATAAAATCAACATGCAAAAATCAGTAGCATTTTAATACTCCAATAACAAACTAGCAGAAAAAGAAATCAAGAAAGCAAGCTCATTTAAAAGTCACCAGAAAAATGAAATATCTAGGAATCAACTTAACCAAGAAGATAAAAGATCACTACAATGAGAAGTATAAATCACTACTAAAAAAAGTTAAAGAGGACACAAAAAGATGGAAAGACATTCCATGCTCTTGGATTGGAAGAATTAACATTGTGAGAATGTCCATACCACACAAAGCAATCTACAGGTTCAATGTAATTTTCATCAAAATACCAATGAAATTCTTCTCAGAAATAGAAAAAAAAAATTCTAACATTTACATGTAACAACAAAAGACCTGAACAGCCAAAGCAATCCTGAGCAAGAAAAACAAAGCTGGACGCTTAACACTCCCTGACTTCAAACTATACTACAATGCTATAGTAACCAAAACAGCACGGTACTGGCAGAAAAACAGACACTTGGACCAATGGAACAGATTAGAGAACTCAGAAATCAACCCACATACTTACAGCCAACTCATCTTTGACAAAGGCAACAAGAACATACATTGGGGAAAAGGCTGCCTCTTCAATAAATGTTGCTGGGAAAATTGGACATCCATATGTAGAAAAATGAAACTAGACCTGTACCTCTTGTTGTATACCAAAATCGACTCAAAATGGATTAAACACTTAAATATAAGATCTGACACTATAAAACTCCGAAAAGAAAACTTCAGGATATAGGACTAGTCAAAGACTCTATGATTAAGACCCCAAAAGCTCAAGCAACAAAAGAAAAAATAAACGAATGGAATTATATCAAACTAAAAAGCTTCTGTACAGTGAAACAATCAACAGATAGGAAGGACAACCTGCAGAATGGGAGAAAATATTTTCAAACTATGCATCCGACAAGGGATTAATATCCAGAATATACAAAGAACTCAAACAACTGAACAGTAAGAAAACAAGTAACCCATTTAAAAAATGGGCAAAGGAGCTAAATAGACATTTCTCATATGAAGATATACAAATGACCAACAGACGCACACACAAAAAAATGTTCAACATCACTCAGCATCAGGGAAATGCAAATCGAGACCACATTAAGATATCATCTCACATCAGTTAGGCTAGCTATTATCAACAAGACAGAGAATAACAAATGTTGGTGAGGATGTAGAGGAAGGAAAACAGTCCTACACTGTTGGTGGGACTGTAAGTTAGGGCAGCCACCATGGAAAACAGTAAGGACATTCCTCAAACAACTATAGATAGAACTGACATACGATCCAGCAATCCCACTGCTGGGTATACATCCAAAGGAATGGAAATCATAATGTCAAAGGGATATCCACACACCCATGTTTATTGCAGCTCTATTTACAATAGCCAAGAGTTGGAATCCACCTAAATGTCCATTGATAGATGACTGGATAAGGAAAATGTGGTATATCTACTCAATGGAATACCACTCTGCCATAAAAAGAATGAAATTCTGCCATTTACCACGACATGGATGAACTCAGAGAAAATTAAGTGAAATAAGACAGGCACAGAAAGAGAAATATCATATGTTCTCACTCATAAGTGGGAGCTAAAATAAAGACAAGAAAGAAAGAAAGGAAGGAAGAAAGAAAGAATCACAATAATACATTGAATTTTCAAAAAAAAAAGAGAGAACAGAAGTGTGGTTATTAGAGGTGGGAAAGGGGAAAGGGAGCTGGGATTAGTGAGAAATTAGTTAAGGGTCACAAAGATTGATTATGGTTTGTAAAACTGAGTATACTAAGTCTCCTGATTTGATCACAACATACTGTACACATGTATTGATATTCAACTCTGTACCCCACATATATATATAATCAATTGTCTTTCAATAAAAAAACTGTCAAAAAAAAGTCAGTCATACAAACCAACAACTAAAATAAAATGTGATAGATTTGGTGAACACAGACACATAGGCACCACAAATTACTACTTGCAGTAGTAATATTAAAAAGAGAACCCCTTCAGAAAGAGGCAATTTTAATTGTTACTTTTCTTTCTTAAATTTTACTAAATTCTTTTTAAGTTGTAAATTAACATATGATTTTATAAAACAAAAAAAAATGCACAGATTTGTTAATAAAAACATAATAATCTCCCTGTTCCTGACCTTTAGTCTCAGCATCTGAAGTAATAAAAATTACATATGCTTCCACATATAGAGTTTATTTTCTCCTAATAATTAAAGGGGTGTGTACTATACATATCATTTTGGAATTCTGTAAAATATCACAAATATATTTCCAGTCCAATATATGGCTGTAACACTTTTTTAAAAATCTGCATAATGTGGCATGTATTGAATGTACTGCAATATATTCAATGATTTATTACAGATGATCAATCAGATTATAGCCTTGATTTTATTTTTGTTTTTGTTGTTTTTATCTTTAAAACATCACTGTGCATTTATCAAAGTGCTGTTTGTTTGTTCATTTATTTTAATCAGCTTTAACTGGGGCATAATTTATATCCCATGAAATTCACCCATTTTAAGTGCACAATTTGATATGTTTTAACAATAATGTATACAAAATACATACAATCGCATAAATACCACCACAAAGTATAGATCACATCCATCACCCTCAAAAAGGGCTCTGCATCCCCTCGCACTCTAGTCCTCAGCAACCACTGATCCACTTTTATGTCTATAGTTTGTGCTATTTCCTGAATTTCAAATGAATAAAAGCACATAGTTTGTAGTTTTTGTGTATGGCTTTTTACACTTAACTTTTAGAAATCACAAACTAGATGTTTTCCAAAAATCTTCTTTTGATCTGTGGCTTCCCTTTTCATTTGAAGAGCAGAAGTTTATAATTTGGAAAAACTATAACTCATCAATTTTTTTTATGGTTTGTGCTTTTTGTGTCCTATCTAATAAATCTTTGCCTAAGACAATGGCACAAACAGTTTTTTTTAAGACATAGTTTTAGATCTTTCTTTAGATCTATATACATCACTTTGAGTTAGTTTTCTCTGTATGGTGGGAGGTAACAGTTGAGTTTTATTTTTTATCCTTATGAATACCCGTTTATTACAAAGCAGTTTATTGAGGAGACTATCTTTTCTACATTGAATTGTCTAGGCATTTATGTCAAAAATAAACTGAACAAATATGTATCATTTTATTTCTGGATTCTCCTTATGCCAGTGCTATACTGTCTTGATTCCTGTAGCCTTCTCTTGAATTCAGGTGCTATTCTAAATCCTTTGCACTTCCATACGATTCCGAAATAAACTTCTCCAATTTTATAGAAAAGTTCACTGGGATTTGATTGGGGTCCCACTGAGTCTGTAGATATTTGAGGAGATGACATTAAAATATATTGAGTCCTGCAATCCATAGTCCATCAATACATTTATTTAAATCTTCCTTAAATTTTTTTAGCAAGGTTTTGCAGTTTTCAGTGTACAGGTCTGGTACATATTTTATTAAATTGATCTGATAATTTTATGTTGTTCATGCTATTGTAAATATGTTTAAATTTCCATTTCCAATTATTTGCTGCTTGTATGTAGAAACAGAATTGCTTTTTTGTACATTAACCTTGTATCCTGTAACCATGGCAAGCTCAAGTAGTATTTTTTGTAGATTCCTTAAGATTTTCCATATACAAACTCATTATATGAAAAAGATAGTATTACTTTGTTCTTTCCAATCTGTGTGCATTTTATTCTTGCTTTTTTGTACTGACTAGGACTTCTAGTCAATGTTGATTAGAATTAGTGGTGTGGATATATTTGCTTTATACCTGATCTTAGAGGGAAAGCATTCAGTCTTTCACCAATGAATATGACGCTATTTGCAGTTTTTCATAGATACATTTTATTAGGATAAGAAAGCTTCTTACAATTTCTAGTTTGTTGTAAATTTTTTAAATCATAAATGGGTACTGAATTTTGTCAAAAGCATTTTCTTAATTACTGAGATTAGCGCATTTTTTTGAATTTTATTTTTTAATTTATTAACTTAGTGAATTTTACTGATTGGCTTCCAAATATTATATGAACCTAGAATTTTTAGAAGAAACCTCAGTTGGTCATGATACATTATTTTATATATTTTCTGTATTGCTGAATTGAATATATTGGCCTATATTGTTCTTCTCATAATGATTTGGTCTATGTTGATATAGGGATTATACTGGCCTCATAAAGCAAACTGGGAAGTTTCACCACATCTTCCATTTTCTGGAAGAGTATGCAAAATTGTTATTATTTCTTTCCTAAATGCTTGTAGAATTTATCAGTGAGGCCAACTGGACCTGGAGTTTTCTTTGTGGAAATGTTTTAAATATGAATATAATTGTTTTAATAGATAGACATAGCGTTACTCATGTTATCTATTTTTCACCTTAACAAGCTTGATAGTTTGTCTTTTTCAGGGAATTTATCCATTTTTTTTGTAAGTTGTCAAATTTATTGGCCCAAGTTCTTCATAATTTTCATCTATTACTCTTTAATGTTTATAGAATCTGTAGTGACATCCCTGCTTTAATTCTTAATTTTGGTAATTTGTATTATTTCTGGCTTCCAGCCCCGCCACCCCCAGACAAGTCCAGATAAAGTTTGATCAATGATATGGATTTTTTTTTCAAAAACCAGCTTTTGTTTTCACTCATCTTCTCTGTTTTTTGTCTAATTTACATTTCATTATTTCTGCTGTTTATTGGTTCCTTAATTCTGCTTACTTTGGTTTGTTTTATTCTTTTTTTCTAGTTGCATATGGTGAAAGCACAGATCATTTTTTGAGACCATTTTAATTTTTTCTAATTTAAGCATCCCATGTTATAAATGTCACACAAATTTTGATAATTACATTCCATAAATTTTGATATTTTATGGGGTTTTTTTCATTCTGTTCAAAATATTTTCTAATTTCCCCTGTGATTTTACTTTTGGCCAGTTATTTAGAAGTGTATCATTTAATTTTTAAATATTTAGTTATATTCCTGATATTTTTTCATTTGTTGATTTTTAATTTAATTTGTTTTTGTCATAGTATATGATTTTAATCCTTTTAAATTTAATAAACAGCTGTCTTATGGTCCAAAATATAACCTTCTGCTGGTGTTTTTTATTTTATAGAATTAATCCCCTAAGCGAGATTGCTATGTCAAAAAGTATATTCATTTTTATCTTTAATAGATATTGCCTAATTATTTTCAATAAAACCATAACAATTTATACTCCCACATTTCTATATTGTCTTTATTGTAAGATGTTATTAAACTATTCTGATTTTCCCAGGCATTTAGTGAAAAACAGTATTTTATTTTTTAATTTTCTGTCTCCTAGGCAACAAGTGAGGGTGAAGGATTTTTCGCAAGTATATTGTCCATTCACATTTCTTCTTTTATGACTTGCTTATCAATATTCTTTGCCAAATGCTTTATTTTAAACATACGTTTTCAAGAATTTTCTTATTTTGAATCTTGAATTTGATACTATTTCTAATGGAAACAATACATTTTTATCTTTAATCTTTCTTACATACTGTATGTTAAAAACATAATATTATCTACTATTTATAGAGTGTCTATCATGGGTTAAGTATTTTATATGCACTGTTTTCTAATCCTTGAAACAACCCCCAAAAGAACATATTTATTTATTCAGATATATATGTTTGACTATGTATATACCATCAGTATGTACCTGATACTAGCATCAGAGCTTTCAAATTATAGCTGAGGAAACTGAACTAGTTGAGGTTACTTCTTGAAGTTTACATGGGAAGTGAATTAAAGAGCTGGATTTGAACCCAGGTCTGTCTGCCTCCAAAGCCCATGTCTGCCCCCA
Source organism: Galeopterus variegatus (assembly GCF_000696425.1). Lineage (NCBI taxonomy): Eukaryota > Metazoa > Chordata > Mammalia > Dermoptera > Cynocephalidae > Galeopterus > Galeopterus variegatus. The sequence goes on along the minus strand of NW_007733137.1, from coordinate 54,120 downwards.
AAGCCAAGGCTATCAGAGATAGCCTTCCCTTGAATGAAGAATGAATTCAAAGTGCCAATGACTTTTTTTTATTGCCACTCTAATTTTATGTTAAAAGAAAGTAATGAGCTATTTTCATGTTCAGGGGTTTCAGGTGGTCCTAGTTAACTAGCTTCCCAGGATGACTTAGCCCTTGCCATTCAATTCACATCAAAGATGAGTCTTAGACATGGTCTGATCCTCAAGCCGCTTATTCTGGCAGCACCCTTATAAGATGGATAGTGGAAGCAGGCCAGTGGCAGGGGCCAGATACAGTCAAGGGGTCAAATGACTGACCCACCAGGACGGTCTCCTTTCAGAGACCATGCTTAGAGATTGGGGGATCCTTCCCCCTTTCTTATACCTGTATTCAGTCCAGGTCAGTCATTAGGTGTTTCTTTCATAAAGGGAGTTAAGCTATTCTCATAAGAGTATTCTTTGTTTTAACATTTATGAAAGTTGCATCTGTGCTGAAGTGGCCTTGTCTGCTGGAAATCCCAGGGCCAGGTTGGAAATTTCTGGGCCAGGTTGATGACACTGCTAAGTGACACAAGATGCTAAGTCCCTGCAAGACACTTGAGTGGGCCTTATGGCTGTCATTAATCATATAGCCACGATATGTCTCTTACAGTATTCCTCAGCCATTTATATATAAATTTTGAATTTATTTCACTATAGGAGTTACAAAATTATATAGCCAAGAAAAAAGGTCATGGAATCTCAAGCATTCAGAACCAAATTCTATTCTCGCATTACTGGCCAAAGATCATGCTTGATCTGTACCACCCACAGTATACACTTTCTCCCTCTGTGGACTCAAAATCTTACTACCATATGAATTCTTTTTCCTCTTATAGTAGCTACAGCATCAATACAAAAATTCCAAAGAGTTGTCTATACAAGTTCAAGGTCTAAGAGCCTGGGCTGATTTATGAAATATCCAATCTCAGTTTCCACCACAGGCCATGATCTGTGCCCATTTAGATGAGCCACAGGAGTCAAAGAGTTGAGGAATCCCATTTTGCAGAATGGCAATAAGTAGCCCTTCAAAACATTTGCATGCAATTACTATTATCTTAAATTCTAGAGACAGACTGAGTAAAAGAGATGCATTTCCCATTACCCTTATTATCTCCAGAGAAGCAATTTGTGCTGGATTGTCATTTCATAAGACCATGCATTGCAAATGCACCTAGTCACTGCTATGGCACCTCCATTATGTGACAGCAGCTGACCTCTGCTCATAGTGACATCTCGCCACCACATTCAGTCCATCTCATAAACATGGGCTTGAGGAGATATACTTACAGCCTCTCTGTTTGTTTGGGTCTATACAGATAATTCATCCTAGTTAAGAGTTTTATCTCTTCCTTCAAGTTGTTACTACCAGCAAAAGCAGTTGATAATTTTGACTAAAAGACCCGGTAAACACATCATGCTGGACTCTTGCTACCGAACACACAAAAATAATATGGCTTGGCCCTGTTAAGTCTGTTGAGTGAAAGAAATCAGACTCTGAGGGCTTCTTAGTTGCAAATCCATGCCAGGCACCAGGCTCTAGGACAGAGTAATAGACAAATCAGAAAAAAAAAAAAAAAACTCTACCCTAATGGAGTTTATATTCTAGAAATAAATAAATGTGCCCATTAAAAAAAAAAAAAAAAAAAAAAAATCTACCCCAATGGGGGTTTTTTTTTTAAAAAAAAAAAAATGTGCCCATTAAAAAAAAAAAAAAAAAAGCAAAAAATGCCCCCCAGATCTGTCACTCACAAGCTGTAAATGCTTGTATGTCACATAAGCTGTAAATTACATAAACTGTCATCTTCTTCATCTGGGGTGTGATTATATCTAGAGTGGTTATAGAGGTAAAAAGAGGTAGAGTGTTTTAGCACAGGCCTAGCACCTAGTAAGCCCTCAATATAAATGGGATTTATTATTACCATTATTGTTACTATCACATCTCAGTTCATGCCTATTTTCAAAGACCTTATACACATTATTTTTAAAATTCGTTTTCTATACTGTCAATTTAATGAATTAGATGTCCACAGTCTGATTCTCTGTTGTAGTCTCTGTATTATATCTGACAAAATTTTAACTACATCCTCCCATATTATCTGTGCTCAAGCACACTGAGTATTTTTTATTTTGTTTAAGTCCCCATTAACTTAAGGTGGACCAGGGCTGTCCTCCCAAATCCAATTTGTTCAGCCCAAAGTTAATTTCTCTCTGCATATAAAGTAAATCCTACCAGAGAAAGATATTGATATCTTGGGTGATTCATTGGAGATGAAAGCAGTCATGAGGATCAACACGGTTCTGGAATCTCTTGTAGACAAACAGACAATTGCACACATTGCAAAGCAGGATGCTAAGGAACAAATCAGCTCAGAAACATTGACCCTCTGCCACCTCTGTCACTTCTGCTGCTAGGGGGAGATGAATGGCAAAAAAGGAACCAATAAGAAAAAGTGCTTATCTAGAACACTATGCGGTTGGGGCAGGGTGGGGGGAACGGGCAAGATGTGGGGTGGCCTTAAAAGCCCTAAACTGGAATTAGGAGGTGTGGGCTTCTAATCCTCCCTCTGTCCCTAACCTGATACATATCACTGAAAATGTCACCTACATTCTCTCCAGACTTGTTTTTTCATCTGTAAAATGAGCCAAAGCCCCTGTAAGATTTCTTATTGCTTCTAAATTGCTGTGTTAATCTCTGCTGTATAGTTATTTTTGAATGGGAAGCCTGTAAGAATAGTACTTTTTAAAGAAAATTTTCTTTCTATATCTATGGAGCAGGGAAAAAAGACCTACCTGCCAGGGCTGCTATAAAAGTCAGATTGGAAAGTATATGTAGAACAAAGCACAGTGTCTAGGATGTAGTAGGTCACTAACACATGATGCTCCTGCACCTTGAAATCATACAGTATGATCCTCACAATGTAAAATAATCAAATAATAATAAGCTATCTTTAAAATAAACTACCATTGGGGAAGAAGGAAGCAAAAGAACATAGAAAGAAACAAAATTAACTTCTGAGTACAGAGATTATAGGTATTTTTGGTTCATCCTTCTATTTGAGAGGTAACATAACCTTCTGTGGTTTGACTCATAGGTTTTCTTGGTATTGAATCCTGGCTCTGACACCAACAGTGTGACTTTAGAGAAGTTTGATAACCTCTCTGTAAATAAAGATGGTAATAATACTTACTTCCTATTAGGTCGGTGAGACAAACAGAATGAAAGACTCCAAGCTAATCATTATCAAGCAGGAGAGTTTACTCCAGTGAACCTGGAGGGGGAAATGAAAGATCAGTGTTCCTGCCTCATACAGACTAGCAGAGGCTTTACAGGGTGTGTCTAGGAGGGGGTTGGGCAACTATTCTGAGCACTCAGCAGTCCCTAGTCCCTATTGGAGGGGGGGGCGGCGTTTCTTCATACAAGATGTTTTTATTGGACTGCACCAGCCTTAGAGAAAGGGAAGAGGTAGGGAAACAGGGTGAGTTGTACCAGATGTCCTTATCAGAACATACCAGCCTTAAGGGAAAGGGAGGGGTTAGGGGGACAGGGTGAGGGAGTAGCAGATGTTCTTATGTTTAGCTGACTCGGAGGCCTAATACTTCCTCATTAAGAAACTAGTTTACATTCACGAAGCACATATTAAGCAATATGTACTTGTTAAATACTTTCCACATCTGTACTAATGGACATATACACTCTTATCATGGGAAAGAATGGACCTTCTTTGATAAAGTAAGGCTTATTACTCTTAATTCAGTAAGTTTTTACTATGCCAGGCCCTGTGATATGGGCTGACTAAGCTTCATAACGATCCTATGAGATGGGTACTACTATCACCAGATGTGGAAAACACTCAGCAGGCGTGTGTCCCTGTGGAGTGTCTTCAGCTTCAGCAGGGCACAGGGGTGGAAGGAAATGTGCTGATCCCTAGGTGCCTGCCCCACTCTGCTGGCCTCTGCACATAGCATACCTTGAATCTCATTTGCACAGAGCCCGAGCTGCTTATGCTGACCTAGGACACAATTGGACTAATTTTCCTTTCTTGTTCTTTTCTGGCCCCTCCTCAGGGACCCCGTATGCATGCTGCTTTTGCTTGTTCTCTTGTGAAAATTAACTCATTTCAGCTTCTCATGTGTGGAAGGTGATGGATGGGTCACTGGTCAAAAGACTTGCTTTGAGTCCTGGCTCTATCTTAAATGTTGTGAACTTTGGACAAGTTACTTGATTAAAGCTTCAAATTCATAGGTAACATTCAGTCCAGTCAGAGTTTCTGAGAATTTTTGCCAGGAAGAGAGAGAGAGAAACTGCCATCCGTTAAGACATTGAATGCATGTTGTCTGCAAAAACATAGAGGCAGTGATTAAAATACCAAACATTCACTCCAGACTGTGTGCTGCACTTGGAATGACAAAGATCACTCTGAACTACCCACCTCTCCCCCACCTTCTGTCCTGCCCCCTGGTGCTTTTATAGAACAACATAGGGAAAGTACTTCTGAGAGTCATAAGAGGTTCCAAAATTCAAGGTTAGAGTGTTTGACCTTTTTGATTTCTCATAGTTGGATGTTGCAATGGTTCTTATTAGACATGGTCTCCAGTGGTTTATACCTCAATGAAAGCCTGCAGTTGAAATTTTTGGTATCTTCTGTGTATTTGCTGCTACTAAGAGTAAGAGGAGAGAAAAAGAAGCCATTCCAAGGTGAGGTTTGTTTGTTTTCACTTACTCTTATTATCCAGAATAATCCCCATTTGAGAGTCTTTAGCCAGAGGACTATCAAATACTGTAATAAAATGCTCACAACATTTTTTTCTGCTGTTTCAGAAATTGCCCATTTTGACACTACTTAGAGTAATATTAGTGTTTCAGAAAAATGCTACTAGGTGGCATGCATGTAACTTGGTCTACCACTTTAAAAATTACTCTAACTTATAGTTTAGAGCCTGTTAAATTTATGGCATGACTTTTTTAAAAAAAGGAATAAATAAAAAGGCTCACTGAAAACTTCTAGTCTATTTTCACCCTAAGCATTTTAAGCTCGGGAAAGAAGAGAAATGCATTTGTTATTCTGACCTTTTACAGATCTATTTGCCTTGCAGCTTGCATTAGTAATTCCTCAACATCTACTGAAATTGCTATTAGTTATGTGTGTGAAGCAAACATTTCTCATCCATTTCTTTTACCTGATCCTTTATGAAGGAGACATTCTAATTTTCTGGTTCAAAACATTAGTATCAATTGGAGTAACTGTTTTTGGTGTCACCAAGTAAATATCCACTCAGTATAACAAGAACTACTGCTTTTGTTGAACAATTTACCAAACATTCTGCTGGATGAGTTGCACGTATTATATATAAATTCACAGCAACCCTGCAATACAGACATTATTATCCCCACTTTACAGAAAAGAAAATTGAGGATTTGAGCATCTAAGAAGCTTGACTGACATTACACAGCTAACAAATTACAGAGCCCGAATTTTAAAAATCAGGTTGATTTTTCTTTCCAATTTGCCATCAATTACCAAGCTATTTCATAATCAAAGAAAATAGCAAGCCATGAGAAGATTATGATTGATATCAAAGTTTCTGATGCAAAGCTGATTCTGCTTATAAGCTTCTATATTTAGAGGGATTCGACAAAATAAAGTAAAATTAATTTGGGCTTTAGAATCCAGTAGACCTGGGTTAAAAATCAGTTCCACTATGTGGCAAGTACATAGCTTTGGAGAAGTTACTTAATATCTATAACACCACCTTATAAAGTTGGGAAGATTAAATTAGATAAATCTTCTAAGTAGCAAGCATACTACGTGCACCTGGTCTGAACTTAATAAGTGGTATATCTCTGTAGTCTACTATTTAAAAACAAAAAACTTAATATCTATAACACCACCTTATAAAGTTGGGAAGATTAAATTAGATAAATCTTCTAAGTAGCAAGCATACTACATGCACCTGGTCTGAACTTAATAAGTGGTATATCTCTGTAGTCTACTATTTAAAAACAAAAAAGAACATATATTTTAAACTGCCTAAAAAAAATAAATTATTCAAAAATAGTTGTCCCATGACTTCTTAATGCCATAGTTATTGTATTCCTTTTGTTTTTTTGGCTTATCAACAGGGCTATAAACCACAGTCTTACAAAAGATTTGCAGGATTTGTAAGGGGAGATACTTCCCCTGATGCATGTGCAAGAAGGAGCAATTCCTTTTTTACCACCAGATAAACAAAGGCCACTTTCCTTCCTCAGATGCAGAAGGTTTTTCTTATGTGAAAGCAGATTGAATGGCGGCCCAACAAGATTTGGTATGGCGTCTAACAAGAAGTGAAATGGAACTGGGACTCAACATGATTTATCACAGCAATTTTTATAAATACCAGAATGAAAAACTTTTTAGGTGTTTGAATGAAAAGGTGAATTGACTGTTCCATTAAAGATCAGTTAGTACTTTTTACAGGTCATTCGAACTGAACCAAAAGGATATTAAAAGGACTTGAAATACTGATGTCTGTAGCTACTAAACCAAGTCTGACCAACACCCATAAATATAATGGGATTAGACAGCAGTTACTTTGAATGGTGGACAGAGTTGCTTTTCTAAAAGATCATGGAGAAATATGTTTACTGGGTCCAGGAAGAAGTGACAGTGGATTTAACGAAAGAAGTTATTGAACAAGGAATTCAAAAGAGAGAAAGCATGGCAGGGCTGAAGGGCTACACAGGCCGAGACCAAAGTGCTATCTGTAGAGAAGGCTTTCCGGGGGTGTCACTAGTCTCACCCAAATGGAAAAGCCAATAGAAAACCTATCCTAAGCAGAATTTTCTTTTTTATTTTTTTCTTACCACACTTTCTGGCCAAACTGCAATGTTCTGCTGGATGGAGTTTTTAAGCTTCTCGATACCTTTTGTCATAATTAAATTCTGTGATGGTGTGGTTCTCAATGTGTCTCCCACCGGAGTAGTTTCTTACTCATGGTTGACTTTAAGAAACTCAGTACCACTAGGAAGTGAAATCTATCTGCGTCTACCTAGGCATTTACATATTTGTACAATGGCTATGAAGGTGCATAAGTACAGAGGTTTGGGCCAGCCTTCCAAATGTCTTACAGATACAGAGGACTTTCCGTGCTAGCAAAGAAGAGGGAGAATATTTTACTGAGTGTATAACACATGTGGGGTTCTTCGTTAAGGGTTTTATTCAACTCTCACCATTACTGTAAGACAGTCTTTATCTACATTTTTCAATTCAGAAAATCAAGGTTGAGAGAGATTCAACACCTTTTCAAATCACACAGCTAACAAGTGGTCAGTTCTGGGCCCAGTTCTCTTGAGTCTAAGCCCAGACTACTACAGGAAGGTAAAGTTGGAAAGGTAAGTCGGAGTGGGAATACAGAGAACATTGAAGTCCAGCTACGGAACTTAGACTTTGGAATTTATTTTGCGTGGGACAGAAAATTATTCAAGACTATAAGTAAGGAAATGTAAGGAGTCTTTGTCCTCTCAACCCAACTCTGGATGCCTTTCCTTTTATTTATTTATTTTTTTAAGTTCTGCTCATCCCTTTCTACATTTCCTCCATGAACCTGTCATTTCATTCATTTATCCTCTTCCATGTAATGAGGAAGATTCTATTATAAATTCAATTTTATAGATCAGGAAACAGAAGCTCAAAGAGGTAAAGCAGTTTGGCCAAGACTGGAGCCAGGCAGAGACAGGATTAGAACTAAGATCTTTGTGGCCTTTCTCTTAATCATAGTGCATAGCTCCACATATCCAGGGACATAAATATGTATGGTAATAAGTATTTGAATATATAAAAGTCATATAAATTCTCAGTTTAATGTAAATCCCACTGCTAAAAAAGAAGTTTCAAAGCTCTGTACATTTCAGGGGGAGGATATCCAAAATGCAACCATAACCTATAACAAGAGGAAAACAGTAAAAACAAGAAATACAAATTATTGCTGCATTATCCAAGCTGAAGTCAGGGGATGCTAAAGGTTATTGAACTTGTTCACAAATATCTTAAAAGGAGTGACTGTTGATGCTGACTAGTCATCATTTTTCTCAGCTAATATCATTGTTGCACAGAATATCATAAAGTTTAGGAACAAAGAAAATAATTCTAGAATCCTCTATAGGAAAAAAAAAGTACATGTCAAGGGCAAGTGAATTTTTTTCTACTTGTTTTTGCTTTATCATGGCACATTAACTTGATAAAAATTTCCCTTGTGGACATGAGAAATTGTTTTGACCCTACGTACTTGTATGTTTATTTTGATGGTTCTAAATTTAGCAAAGTGTTATTGTTACCATTGACCCTAGAGAATAATTCACCTGTTAGTGAGTCAATAGCTGCATAGGTTTATGAGATCATGAGGGATATGGACTGTCAAGTTTATTTACAATAATTGATGATTTTTTAATTGTCTTCTGTTCCTGATCCTAAAATAACTAACAGTGGTGATCACTTCAATGGATGAAAAAAAGGTTCAAGTCAGAGGGGAAAGGGCTTAAGGTTGTGTATACTTGGGAAGAAACAGGGCACACCTAAAGAACCCTTAGGATTGCTCTAGCACTGGCAAAAGCCTAAGCAGCCCTTAGGAGCCAATAGACTCTTGTCTCCCATGGGAAGTGTCCCTTGCCTTTCCTGCATGAAGTGCTTCCCTCTGTCCTCTCTGTCTCCTTCCTGACTTACCCTTTATCATCTTTTTTTTTTTTTTTTTTTTTTTTTTTTTTTTTTTGACCGGCAATGGATCGCAACCCTCAACGCTGCACCCGCACCTCGCTCAGCCAGTGAGCGGGAACCGGTCTGTATGTGGGATCCGAACCCCCGGCGGGAGCGCCGCCGCGCTTCCCAAGCGGCGCACTGCAGCAGTGTGCCACCGGGCCAGCCCCCCCTTTATCATCTTTTTTTTTTTTTTTGTCTTTTTTTGTGACCGGCAATGGATCGCAACCCTCAACGCTGCACCCGCACCTCGCTCAGCCAGTGAGCGGGAACCGGTCTGTATGTGGGATCCGAACCCCCGGCGGGAGCGCCGCCGCGCTTCCCAAGCGGCGCACTGCAGCAGTGTGCCACCGGGCCAGCCCCCCCTTTATCATCTTTTTTTTTTTTTTTGTCTTTTTTTGTGACCGGCAATGGATCGCAACCCTCAACGCTGCACCCGCACCTCGCTCAGCCAGTGAGCGGGAACCGGTCTGTATGTGGGATCCGAACCCCCGGCGGGAGCGCCGCCGCGCTTCCCAAGCGGTGCACTGCAGCAGTGTGCCACCGGGCCGGCCCCCCCTTTATCATCTTTTACAGTGGATGACCTTCTCCCTGCAACAGTGTCTGAAGCACAGTACGCACTCAAAAAGTATGCTGATCTACGGAATTCATTTATGAAGTGTCCTCGCTATTATACTGTGAGCTCCTTAAGTATAAGAACAGTGTGTGTTTATTGACTTTGCATCCCCAGAGCCTGATGTTATGTCTGGACCTTCATACATGCTCAGCGGAAATTTGTTGAGATGTAGTATGGGCAATGGTAAGACTTCAGAGCCAGTCAGCCTGTGTTCAAATCCCAGCTCTGCTATTGACTAGTTCTGTAACCTTGTGCAAACTACTAACCTCTTGATGCCTCAGTTTCCTCATCTGTAAAATGGGATATCATAAAACTGATAAGGTAGCTGTATCAAATGAATTTCTATATGTAAAGTGATTAAAACAGAGTAATAGCAAGAATATTAGTCATGACAATTACCACTAGTTGCTGTAACAAACTACCCCCAGTCTCAGTGGCTTAGTAACATAGAGTTATTTCTCCAGAGCAAACGGTCCTTGCCAGGTGGCCATTCTCCAGGTAATGACTCTGGGATCTAGCTCTTTCCATCTTGCAATGCCATCATCTTTAGTGCATGGCATCCAAGAGTCCATGGATGGGAAAAAGAGAGAATTACATCTGGCAGGTTTTCTTAAGGGCTAGCCCTGGTAATGGCATTCATCACATCCCCAAAACCAATCTCAGAATCTCACCTGGATGCAAGGGGACTGACCAACACAGCCTCCATTATGTGCACTGACATAACTGAACCAACCCAGTGAATGTGCAGCATACTCTCTGCACTGTCAAGGGTTAAATAGATGTCAGCTATTTATAAAATCAAAAGCTCTACAAACATACAAATAGATGTATATAGCTGGATAGTTTGGTTTCAGTTGCTTGTGTACTGCTGCTTTCATTCTGAATTCACTCATTTTCTGCACATCCCTCAGAATGATCTTGGCACCATTCTGCTGTACTTGATGCTATTAGCCCATCTGGGACCCTTAAATGAGGGCTTGCAAAGGCTTACAGAGGCAAGGCAGGTGACATAAATGAGCAATGCAGGGGTGGTGGGTGTAACTGCAGGGTTCTGGGGAGCAGCCCTGCAAAAACAGCAGCTTAATTTCCTTTTTATGCTTTAAATGTTCTCTGTATTTTTATTTGCATATTTGGGAAAACTGTTGAATTCGATGTTACATTTTGTAGTTAAATTTAGAGATTTCTCTTATTACTTCCAAAAGTCTTTTGGGGTGTTTGCTTGGGTTTTTGTTTTTTGTTTTTTGTTTTTTTGTTTTTTTAACTTTGGAGAGGGTTTCTAAATAAACCAACATGTCAAAAATAATAAATAAGTGAATAAGTAAATATCAGCACAGCATGCTCATTGGGGCACTATGATACCAGCAGGTAGTCAGCAGGAACACCGTCGGAAACATGCCCAGGTCCTGCAGTTTCTCAAGAAAAGCCAGAAATCAGGATTGTTATGTGAAACCTCTCAAGTTTAAAACGTTAGCAACAGTGATGAAAAGATGCTTGAGAAAACTGTGTGAAAGCAAGACCATGAAATGAATAGTAAGTGTTCAATGAACATTAGCCATTACTGTTACTATTATTATTACCTCTGTCCTGTGTGCTGAATTTGACTTCTGTACCCCCACCTTGCAATTTCTGCTTTAAACTAGGGCAACTGACACTCAATTCAGAAAGCATCTGATATGCAATGGGAGCAAGAGTTGAATAGTAGACCCTGCTCCCTGAGACGTAACCGACACGTCTTGTACTGCTTTGCCCACCTTCGCTTGGCTCCTGCCCCGTTTGCTTCCACTTGGTTCTTGATCTCTGTGGCTACATCTCCACATTTCAACTTCGTTCTTGCTTTTTGCATTGACACTGTTATTTTTCTTGATTTAAACTCAATTTCCCCTAGATAAGGCTCGCCACTCATTGTGGCCTCTCACCTCCTCTGACCACTACCACTAATCACTGCCCTGGCCAAGCTGAAACTCCCAGATGAAATGAGGCTTGGAGAAGTTAATCAATTCATCCAGGGTCACACAGCCAGTGAG
>NW_007733137.1:34078-42702 GCF_000696425.1 Galeopterus variegatus | reverse complement strand
TTTTTGTCTTTTTTTGTGACCGGCAATGGATCGCAACCCTCAGTGTCATGCCCGTACCAGACCGGGACCGGCAACGGGATCGCAACCCTCAGCGCTGCACCCGCACCTCGCTCAGCCAGTGAGCGGGAACTGGTCTGTATGTGGGATCCGAACCCCCGGCGGGAGCGCCGCCGCGCTTCCCAAGCGGTGCACTGCAGCAGTGTGCCACCGGGCCGGCCCCCCCTTTATCATCTTTTACAGTGGATGACCTTCTCCCTGCAACAGTGTCTGAAGCACAGTACGCACTCAAAAAGTATGCTGATCTACAGAATTCATTTATGAAGTGTCCTCGCTATTATACTGTGAGCTCCTTAAGTATAAGAACAGTGTGTGTTTATTGACTTTGCATCCCCAGAGCCTGATGTTATGTCTGGACCTTCATACATGCTCAGCGGAAATTTGTTGAGATGTAGTATGGGCAATGGTAAGACTTCAGAGCCAGTCAGCCTGTGTTCAAATCCCAGCTCTGCTATTGACTAGTTCTGTAACCTTGTGCAAACTACTAACCTCTTGATGCCTCAGTTTCCTCATCTGTAAAATGGGATATCATAAAACTGATAAGGTAGCTGTATCAAATGAATTTCTATATGTAAAGTGATTAAAACAGAGTAATAGCAAGAATATTAGTCATGACAATTACCACTAGTTGCTGTAACAAACTACCCCCAGTCTCAGTGGCTTAGTAACATAGAGTTATTTCTCCAGAGCAAACGGTCCTTGCCAGGTGGCCATTCTCCAGGTAATGACTCTGGGATCTAGCTCTTTCCATCTTGCAATGCCATCATCTTTAGTGCATGGCATCCAAGAGTCCATGGATGGGAAAAAGAGAGAATTACATCTGGCAGGTTTTCTTAAGGGCTAGCCCTGGTAATGGCATTCATCACATCCCCAAAACCAATCTCAGAATCTCACCTGGATGCAAGGGGACTGACCAACACAGCCTCCACCCTGGCCAAGCTGAAACTCCCAGATGAAATGAGGCTTGGAGAAGTTAATCAATTCATCCAGGGTCACACAGCCAGTGAGGCAAGGAGCTAGGATCTGAACCAGGTCCTGTGACTGCAGCCAAAGATCCCAAACTTTCAGCCGTACTGCAGTAAATCTTCACTTTGCTGAAACAGAAATTTGAGTCTCAGGCGATTTCGAAGCTAGTTTCTCAGAACAAACCGCCTGGCCAAGCTGAAACTCCCAGATGAAATGAGGCTTGGAGAAGTTAATCAATTCATCCAGGGTCACACAGCCAGTAAGGCAAGGAGCTAGGATCTGAACCAGGTCCTGTGACTGCAGCCAAAGATCCCAAACTTTCAGCCGTACTGCAGTAAATCTTTACTTTGCTGAAACAGAAATTTGAGTCTCAGGCGATTTCGAAGCTAGTTTCTCAGAACAAACCACTTAGCTAGGAAGTCAGACTAACCCAGGAGGCATTTCTCAACGGGCATGTGCTGTTCTTGGCTCATTATTGAGGTGTGTAGAATTCCCCAGAGGTGATAAAAGCTTTGTTGCTTTATGACAAATGGTCATACAGTGAAAGATCATATTTTAGTGAAAGTTAAAAATGCAGTTTGCTATCAGCAATAGAGCTGCTTAGGAAGTTGATAAATCTCAACAGAATTAAGAGGATCTTCATAAAGATCTGGATGCTTCTCTCAACTAAACCAAGGGTCTACATTCAGAGTTACAAAATGATGGCTCATTAGTTAAATCTGGTGATACGGGGGAGGGGTAAAATATTGTTAAAAAGCATTTGAATGCTGTGAAATAGAACATGGACTCCAATACACATCAGTTTACTGGCACTCATTATTGGAATTCTGGCTCACTGATGTATTACATAGAATAAATGAGCACAAAGAATACATAGCATCTTGCATTCCCCCTATGGTGGCACTTTCATTTTCTACCTATTGCTTAAACAACATGTAGCAGCCATCTGAAATATTTTAACAAAATGCCTCTTTTTCATGAATCTATAAACTGATTCAAAAAGGGCCTGGCCCTGGAAGAACATTGTCTGAGGATCAATGAGCCATCTTGTTGGTTCAGATTTAGGCTTTGCTTATGAAGAGTATCTACTGCATGCCAGACACACTGCTAAGACTTTTCACATGCATTTAATTTACTCTTCACAATAACCCAGTGCATTTTAGTAATATTTTTTCTATTTTATGGTTTGGGAAACTTTGGTTCACAGAGGTTAGTAACTTACCCAGTATCACTATACTGGGAAATGATGGATTGGGGATTGGGACTTAAATGAAGTGTTCTTTACCGTGTCAGGCTGCCTTTCACTGCTTTAATTCAGCCCTTGGAGATAATTTTCAAAAAAATAAGTAGCCTAGAAAAGTATCCATCCATTAAAAGTGATTCCATTGTCCTCTCCTGTTCCCTGCCATGACTATGATGGAGGTGAGCATAGTTGTTTGAAATATTCAATAACAATTCCTTAGATGGTAGTTCTAATTTTAGCTTCCTGTGGACTAATTTCTTCAGGCAATGAATAATTTGCATGGCAAGTTTGCTTCTGAGCAAGATATTAGAGTCGAAACCAAGGACACTAGAATATTTACATAGGCAAAGGTGGTTTCAGAACTACATTGAAACTCACTAAAAATTGAACATTGATGGTGCACTATTGATTATGTACTTAATGTTTTAATAGTTTTCAAGTGTCTATTAAATCTTACTTTAATGCAATAACCATTTATATGTCCATAATGATCCATAATGATAATGGTAAGACTATGATTTTTAAAAGCTCACTTGAAACTATATTTTTATTCCTGGCAATAACCTTTGTCACTCCTGGGCCATTCTCTCTCCAAGATTTCTAAAAATATTAAAAAGGGAGGGACCTAAATCCTAGGTTTTAATCTCATGTCATCAGAGTATTCCATCCACTATTCTCCCTGTTGCAGTCGACAATTAACCCTTAGTCCATTTTCACTAATTAGTGAAGATTTTTGCTTCTATCTCACTGTTGCTCCCTCCAACACTATTTTATCACAATTCTTGGTGAGTTCTGTAGATCAGGGTCTGGCCAGGTAGTAACTATTTTAGGCTTTGTGGGCCAAGAGACAAAACAAAGATATTTTATGTGGGTACTTATACAACAAAGCAGAAAACCCCTGCCTCGCCTTACCCACCCCATATGCCTGAAGTGTCATTATGATAAGTTTCTCCCTTTGCCCCAGTGACCCAGATCCTGGAAACCTCTTTCTTCCTGGAGATCCCAGCCACCTCAACTTGGGCAGCTGGCCAGAGGAGGTAAGGTGACTCACTGAATTGCTGACCCTTGAGCTGAAGTTCCACAGCTTGATGTCCAACCATTGCCAATAGTGGAGTGATGATCAGCATGGATCCTGAACAGTGGTGAGGTATGGCCACCAGCTCACAGGCTGGCACTGGAAGCAGAGGTAGGCACAGGGTAGAGGGATATACCAGCATGGTCTCTGTGACTCATAATGCTAATCAGCTTCAGCAGTGCTGGAGGCCATGGAAAACCAGGCTGCGGGCCAGTTTGACAACCCCTGATGCAAATTATTATTCTAATATCTCCACCTCTCAATCTCTTGACTTCTTTCTCCCAGTGATCCTGTCCTCACCCTACTTCAGATACTCATTCCCAAGATTCTTCCTTAGCATTACCAACAACTGCAACTGCTCCCCATAAATTCTGTTGTTAGTGCCCTCTCTCTTACTCTACCACCTATCTTTCCATACATTCCCTTTAGTACTCCAATGTCAACAATTCTTCAGCCCACCAACTCTGACAACCCACTGATCCTACCTTCTTTTCACTGTCTTTCGCTGTCTTCAATTCTCCTTACCTGGCTTAAAATACACAGGAATCACAGGCACCACTCCCTTCTGTACAGCTCCAACTCTCTTGCCATTTTCTGACTTCATTTTCACACCTGGCACAAACCCAGCCCTATCTAAATGCAATCCTCTGTCTGGTCCATACTACACCCACACAGCTGAAGAGAACTGAAGAAAAACACAACCATACTGGCTGGTTTCTCTTGGAATTTATAATGTCTACTCTTAAATGGCCTTAGTGCTGCCTGACATGCTATTTCACTCACTGTAATAGATTATGACTATTAGTCTAATAGACTATAATATGACTCTTCCTAGTTTACTGTGACACATGTCTCCCCCTCTCCCCTCAAAGCTCTAATATCTTCTTCTCAGCTGATGAATTTGCTTCCTATTTCATTGAAAAAAAAATCAGAAGATATAATTTCCACAAGCTTACACCACTACATGTATTCACCCACGCACATCTGTGCCCAGGAAATTTCTCTTCCCTCCTGAGCATGCTTTCTCCATGTTTTTCCCTCAAGTCAACTTGTCCACACGTACATTAAATCCTGTCCACCTTGCCGACTCAAAAACATCACTTCTAAAATTCTTCGCTCTCTCTGCTGTATCAACAACTTTTTCTTTTTACTGGGTCATTCCCACAAATGTACAAGAATGCTGACATTTCTTTAGGCTTCAAAAAATCTCTTAACGCCATGCGTCCTAAAGCTACCTCCCCATTTCTCTGTTCCTTATTGATTAATATTGGTACTTCTCAAAACTCCCTGGCTCCAGTATTTGCTCTTCTTATTCTGCCTTCAACCCATTCAGATCAGGCTTTGCTCCTTGCATTCCACCACAACTGCTCTAGTCAATGTCATTGGCTTCCAGATTGTTGAAGGCAATGACCACATAATCTATTCATCTTAATTCCTCATCTTAGTTGATGCTATCAGCAGCATTTGGTGCAGTTGATCAATTTATCCTTCTCAAAACTCTTTCTTCACTTATCTTCCAAAAGAACACACCCTTCCAATTTCCTCCCATCTCACTAATGTCTCTTTCTTAGTCTTTATGGGTTTCTCATTTTCCCAATTTCTAAGCCTTTAACTGTCCAAGAGTCCTTAGAACTCTTCCCCATCAATACTCAACCTTTTGGGAATCTCATCTAGACTCATAGCTTTAAATAGTATCTCTACACCAATATCCAATTTCTGTCTGTAATCCAGGCTCCTTCTTTGACTCCAGACTCATATAACCAACTGTCTATTCAGTGTCTCTTCTTGGGTTTCTGAAAAGTGTTTCAAGCTTAGCATGTCCTGAAGAATTTTGTGTCTGATAAAAAAGATTATCTGGGTACCTAAGATAAATTCTTTTGCTGAAGAATAACTAAAACTCCTGGATTGAATTTTTTTCTTAAAAACAATGTCAATAATCAGATAATGAAATAACTCCTAGGACTAAGAGGAAGGAGGAAATCTGAATGATTAGCTCAGATACTTTGTGCCATAGAATAATTATGAGGTTCAATGGTCATGGATTATACAGTGTATGGAAAAGTTAAAAAAAAACTCTAGGTCTGCTCAAGATGAGAAATCTAATAGTCAATCCTCTCCCCATAAAAGCTACACCATCAGTTTATAGGTGACCTAGAAATATCTCCCCTTTGAGACCCCAGACAGCTAGTGTTGAGTGAAAGAGGGAAAATAATCCTTCAAAAATTTGCAACGACAAATCAGTTCTGTTGGGATATTTTTAGCCTGAATATATAGTACCTGTATGCTATGTTGCTTTATTACAAGCTGAGAATTTAATTTAGGATGACTGTAGACTCCTTGGTAGTCCTCTAGGTAACTAGTTGAAGCAAAAGCAGATCGTTTCAAGAGAAAACCACCTTCATCCTAGACTTTAAAGAATCCCCACGAATAAAATTCCTAGGTAAATAAAGATATCACACTCAGAAACAAACAAAAACAAAACAAGCAACAAAAACCCCTAACTGTATAAGGAAATAAATTACCACAAACAAGAATCAGCAGAAATAGCAGCCACCAGAAATTCCATTTCATTCAGAAAATGGAATTTATTAGACAAACTATAAAATGACTATGTTGGCTATTTTTAAATAATTTTTAAATATATACCTTGAAAATAAGTGCAGGGAACTAAAAACTATAAAGAATATTGAGAGGATTTGAAATACAGCCAAATAGAACTTTTAGAAATGGATATACTGAAGTTGAAAATGTAATGCATGTGTTTATGAGATTAGATGGATTTGAAGAGAATCTAAATGAACTGGAAGGTAAATTTAAATAAATTATGAAAAATACAGGGCAAAAGACAAAAAGAAGGAAAATACAAAAGATTAACACACGGATGGTTGAATAAGAAGATACAATTAAAGTAACAAAAGGAGAAAAGAGAATGGAGCAGAGTAGGTAATATGTGAAAAAATAATGGCTCTCTTCCTGAACTTATGAAGGATTCCAATTAAAAAAAAAATCTGTGAATTCCAAGTAGGATATATAAAAATAATTCTGCACTGACTCATGTAATATGCAGTTCACCCAAAACAGATTCTAAGGCAGAGAGACAAGACAGATTCCCTTACAAAGAACAACAGCTAGTATTACAACTGAGTTCTCAGTTTCAGCAACAGGAGCCAAAAGACAAAGGAGGGATATTCTCAATGTGCTGAAATTAACTTATAATGTTCAAAACTGAACCCTCAATCTTCCCCTCTTCACAAACTTGATCTTCTCTTTCTAACCTGTTTAAGCCAATAGGATCCTAACTTTCCAGTTGCTCAGGCCAAAAAGCTTGAAGTCAACTTAAATTCTTTTCTTTCTCTTCCCTCCTAATTCAAATCTCCACAAATTCTAGAAACTGGAGAGAGTGACATCATCGAGATGGTGGAATATACTATTCCCACCATCTTTCCTCCCCATGAATAACAAATTTACAACTATTAAAAAGCAAATATTTCAATAAAATACTAGCAAACATAATCCAACAACACATTAAAAAGATAATTCACTATGATCAAGTAGGATTCATCCCTGGGATGCAAGGATGGTTCAAGATATGCAGATCGATAAATGTTATACATCACATCAAAATAATGAAGGAAAAAATTATGATCATTTCAATAGATGCAGAAAAATCACTTGATAAAATCTACCACCACTTCATGATAAAAACACCAAAGGCCATACATGACAAACCCACAGCTAACATCATAGTGAATGAATGGACAAAAATTAGAGGCTTTTCTCTAAGATCTGGAACAAGACAAAGATGCCCACTTTCCCCACTCTTGTTCAGCATGGTACTGTCAGTTATAACCAGTGCAATAAGGCCAGAGAAAGCAATAAAAGGCATTCAAATCAGAAAGGAGGAAGTCAAATTACCCCTATTTGCAGATGACATGATCCTATACCTAGAAAACCCTAAAGACTCCACCAAAACATTACTAGAACTAATAAATGAATTCGGTATAGGGGCAGGATTCAAAATCAACACACAAAAATCTATAGCCTTCCTAGACACAAATAATGAAATAGCTAAAGAAGAAATCAAGAAAATAATCCCATTCACAACAGCCACCAAAAAAATAAAATACCTAGGAATAAATTGAATCAAGGAGGAGAAAAACCTCCACAATAAAAACTATAAAACATTTGTGGAAAAAAATTGAAAATGACACATAAATGGAAAGATATTCCATATTAATGGATTGGAAGAATTAACATCATCAGAATGTCCATATTACCCAAAACAATCTACATTCAGTGCAGTCTCTATCAAAATACAAATGACATTCTTCACAGAAATAGGAAAAATGATCTTAAAATTTGTGTGAAACCACAAAAGACCCCATATAGCTAAAGCAGTCTTGAACAAACGGAATAAAGTTGGAAGCATCACACTTCTTGACTTCAAAATATACTATAAAGCTATACTAACCAAAACAGCATGATGCTGGCATAAAAACAGACAAATTGATCAATGGAACAGAAAAGAGAGCTGTGAAATAAACTCACACATTTATAGACAACTGACTTTTGACAAAGGTGCCAAAAATATACAATGGGAAAGGACAGTCTCTTCAACAAATGATGCTGAGAAAACTGGACATCCAGAAGCAGAAGATTGAAACTAGACCCCTATCTCTCACTATACACAAAAATCAACTCAAAAATGGATCAAAGACCTAAATTCAAGACCCAGAACATAAAACTACTACAAGAAAACACAGGGGAAATGCTACATGAAATGGGAGTGGACAGTGCTTTTTTGAGCTAGACTACAAAGGCATGGGCAACTATAGCAAAAATACATAAATGAGAATACACCAAACTAAAAAGCTGCTGCATAGCAAGGGACACTCTCAACAAAGTGAAGAAAAAACCTACAGAATAGGAGAAAGTATTTGCAAACTACACATCAGATAAGGCGCTAATATCCAGAATATGTAAGGAACTCAAACAAATCATCAGCAAAGAAACAAATTACTCAATTAAAAAATGGACAAAGGGACTTTTAAGATGGCGACGGGTCTGGAGCAGCCATGCCAGGAGACAGCGCGACCCTGAGAAGTGTGCGCTGTGATACCAGAGTACTATTTGCATTTCCAAGAGCAACAAAAAACGAGTAAATCTTTCAACAACGAACCTACAATGACAAACAAGCAACAACAGGTTCGAGGTTTTAGGGCCGACACAAAAGAAGACTCCTGAGGGTGCCCAAGCCCTGCTGCGGGTTCGAGCGAGCAGCCC
>NW_007733137.1:32385-33663 GCF_000696425.1 Galeopterus variegatus | reverse complement strand
GGCCCAACTCTGCGAGCTCTGTGAGTCACCCCCAGTCCAGCCCCACTTGTGGGGCGAAGCCAGACTGCTCCCCACCCACCTGGCTCCCACCTACCACACCAGGCTAGGCGCCCGCAACAGAGCTGCCCCCATTTTCTCAGGTGGGGGCGGAGACGGCCAGCTCAGATCAGGCAGGCCAGCCATCTCTGCTTGGCGCGGCTCCTCACTGAGACGTGCCACTTGCTTACCTCAATGTGGGGCACCCCGGGGCCTGTGGACCGGCCTACAGACCCACTCTCCCCATGGATCTCTGACAGGGCTGGTAGCATGGGGAGCCCCAAGCCAGCATTGGGAGGGCAGGGAAGAGGAGCCCGCCCAGATTGTCTCTCCACAACACCCTGGGCTTCGGCCCCAGGTAAACTCCCTGTTTCCGGGAGGCAGATACCATCTCTGTGGGCCTCAGTTTGGAAGAACCCCTAACTGATTTCTGGTTGGGAGAGGGGAGCCCGGAGCGCTCTGGAGCTGCATTGAAGCTGGCGGAGAGCACTCCCAGAAGGCTCCCCGGGTGACCCGTGCTGGGGGGAGTCAAAGAGGAACTGTGTGCTGTGGGACCCTGCCCTGAGGAGCTCACACCCTGCAGTTGGAGAGACTAGACACCTGAAACTCTTCCTGGGCAGGGCGGGGCAGGGAACAGCTTTGATGTATCAGCTGAAAGACGAGGTTTGCAGAAGACACGCCTCAGCCCTGTCCTGAGCGCACAGAGTGGGGAGGGGTCCGGCAAAAGGAGGCGGAGTCTCGGGAAAAAAAAATAATAAGAATAATTACACACCCTGCGGGAACACTTTGCAAGGCTCAACAGCCCCACCTAGTGCACACAGAGTGTGAAAACGCCCCAGTAGCGAGGTGCAGAACACGCACATCTTACGGGACCGGCAGGGAGGTATCAAGCAACCTAGTAGAATTCAAACTGATCAGAGAGCAGACTTCCCGCAGAGGTCCAAGACCCGAGGGAAACTCCCTGCCAAAATGAATAAACATCCAAAAAGAGATACCAGAAATGCAAAAAACCAAGAAAGTACATGAGCAAAAGTTAATAAATCTCAAACTCTAGATCCTATAGAACAAGAAGCCCTTGAAATGAATGACAGGGAATTTCGAGTAATAATCCTAAAGAGACTGAATGAGATACAAGAAAACACAGCTAGACAACATGATGAAACCAGGAAAAACATAAAGGACCTGAAAGAGGAAATGTACAAGGAAATCACTGTCATAAAAAAAAAACGTAGCAGAACTTGC
>NW_007733137.1:1247-28298 GCF_000696425.1 Galeopterus variegatus | reverse complement strand
ACACACACACACACACACACACACACACACACACACACACAACAACAACAACAACAACAAAAGAAAAAACCCCAAAAACAAAACAAAACAAAAAACCGGTGGGGGGCGGGGAGAGGAAGATATAACAACCACAATTTTTTTTGAAGTTCTTACAGCAAGCAAATGGAGGGGACACGCTTGGGTGGGAGAGGGGAGAGGGAGGAGGGAGGGAGGTTTCGGTGATGGGACATAATAATCAACTACATTGTATATTGACAAAAGAAAAATTTTTTTAAAAAAATGGACAAAGGACCTGACAGACATTTCACAAAAGAAGACATACAAATGGCCAACAGGCACATGTGAAAATGCTCAACATCACTAATCATCAGGTAAATGCAAATTAAAACCACAATGAAATATCTCACTACAGTTAGAATGGCTATTACCAATGAGACAGAAAATAACAAATGCTGTCAAAGATGCAGAGAAAAAGAAACTCTTCTACATTGCTGGTGGAAGTGTAAATTGGTACAACCATTGTGGACAACAGTATGAAGTTTCCTCAGATAACTAAAAATAGACCCTACGACCCAGCTATCCCACTTGTGGTATATACCCAAAAGAAATGAAAGCAATATTTTATTTTATTTTATTTATTTATTTTTTTTGTCTTTTTCCGTGTCCGGCAACGGATTGCAACCCTCAGTGTCGCCCCTGCACCGGACCGGGGACCGGCAACGGGATCGCAACCCTTGGCGCTGCCCCTGCGCCTCGCTCAGCCAGTGAGCGGTAACCGGTCTGTATGTGGGATCCGAACCCTCGGCAGGAGCGCTGCCGCGCTTCCCAAGCGGCGCACTAGCGCAGTGCGCCACCGGGCTGGCCCGAAAGCAATATTTTAAAAAGACACCTGCACTCCTATGTTCATCACAGCACTATTCACAATAGCTAAGAGATGGAATTAACCTAAGTGTTCATCAGTGTATGAATGGATAAAAATTAAAAATGAGGTACATATACACAGTGGAATACTACTCAGCTATATAAAAAAAAAAGATATCCAATCATTTGCAGCAACATGGATAGAACTAGAAACCATCATGTTAAGTAAGTCAGGCACAGACAGACAAGCACCACATGATATCATTCATATGTGAAATATAAAAAAAAAAGTGGTTTTCATAGAAGTAGTGAAGTAAGTCAGGCACAAAAAGACAAATACTGCATGATCTCACTTATATGTGGAACCTTAAAAAAAAAAAAAGTGGTTCTCATAGAAGTAGAGAGTAGAATAATGGTTACCAGAAGCTGGGAGTATGGAGGGGGAGGAGGAAAAGTGGTAGGCTAATGGACACAAAGCTATGCTATCTACATCAAGTGAATCAGTGTGCAGTATATGTATGTATTGAAACAATATTCTGTATACCACAAATATATACAAATAAACGTAAAAAAATTTCGAATAAAAAAATTCTAGAAACTGTATCTTCAAAATATATTCAGTTTTAAATTATTTATCACATCCTCATTTACCACTCTGATCTAAGTCCCCTGTTCTAAGTCAATAGATAAGAGACTATTAGCACAATAGTTTCCCAACTGGTGTCCCTACTTCGGCCCCTGCCCACCCACAGCTATTCTCAACACAGAGTTGGAGTGATTCTTCAAAATATTCAGATTATGATATAACTTGACACAAAACCGATCTTTCTCAAAGCAAAGGCTAGTGCCCTCCTAACCCCCTAGATGCTTACTGTGATCTGTTTCCCTGTGAACACTCTGAACTCACACTCTTCTTCTGCCACACTGGCCTCTTTGCCACTCCTCCAACCATGCAGGCATGTCCCCATTTGAGCCTGTGCAGTTGTGGTGCCTCGACCTGCAATGCTCTTTCCCCTGTGTCCACTTGACTCACTCTCTCCCTCACTTCAACCTTCAAGACTTTGCTCAAATATTAGCTTCCCACTGAAGACCCTTCAATCACTCTCTTTAAAATTGGACACTCCTCCCCTTTTAAAACATTCTCTACCCTCTTTACAAGCTTATTTTGTGAGTAGCAACAATCACCATCTCATAGAATTTGCTTCTTTTATTTTTATTTTTATTTTTTTTAATTATTTGTCTCTACCACCACCACCACTACCTGCAACCAAAATGAAACCTCCATAAAGTGCCCTGCCAGGGATTTTGGTCTGTTTTATTCAAGCTGTATCTTCAGTACCTAGAACAGTCAGTAGCACATGGTAAGAGCTCAATAAATATTTTTATAAAATCTTGCACACAAATCTCAAGTGTGCAGCTTTGTAAAGTTTTAGACAAACATATGCCTGTGTAACCACCCTCCAGATAAAAATATTGAGCATTTTCATCACTCCAGAAAGTTCCTCTACACTCTTTAAGAGTCAATAACCCCTTCCAAGGTACTCTGACTTCTATCACCAAGTGTTAATTTTGCCTGTTCTTGAACTTCATATAAATGGCATCACATAACACATACCTCACGCCTTCCATTCAACATAATGTTTTTTTTCTTTTATTTAATTGAGATATAATTTTCTTATCATTACATTGAATGGACAGTTGCATTTTTGTCCAGTTGATGGACATTTGGATTTTTCAGCTTTTGAGTAATGCTATTGTGAACATTTGTGTCAAGTTTTTGTGTTACCGTACATTTTCATTTCTATCATACTTAAAAGAGGAATTACTGGGTTTTACGGTAATTCTATGTTAACATTTGAGGAACAGTCAAACTATTTTCCGAAGTGACTACACCATTGTACATTTCTACCAACAATGTACGAGGGTTCCAATTTCTCCCTATCCATGCCAACATTCGTTATGTCCATCTTTTTTATTATTGTCCTCCTAGGTCTGAACTGGCATCTCTTTGTCATTTTGATTTGCATTTTTTAAATGACTAATGGTTTTATTGGCCATTTTTATATCTTCTTTGAAGAAATGTCTATTCAAATCCTTTGCCAATTTTAAAAGTTGGGTTATCTATCTTTTTATGTTGAGTTACAAGAGTTCTTTCTGTATATAGATACTAGGCCCTTATCAGATATATGATTTGCTAATATTTTCTCCAGTTCTGTAGATCATCTTTCCATTTTCTTGATAGCATCCTTTGAAATGCAAAAGTTTCTAGTTTTGATAAAGTCAAGCTTATTTACTCTTCTTCTATTGCTTGTGCCTTTAATGTCATATCTAATTGCCTAATTCGTGGCCACGAAAATTTACATGTTTTCTTCTGATTTGTATAGTTTGAGCACTTTCATTTAGGTCTTTAATATATTTTACATTAATTTTTGTATGTGGTGTTAGGTAGCAGTCCAACTTTATTATTACAAGTAAAGCTGCTATGAATATCCTTAGACAAGTCTTTTGTAAATGCGCAGTAATTTCTCTTACTATATATCTAGAAGTGGAATTGCTGGATCATGAGTAGGTATATATTTAACTTTAGTGAAAACTGCCAATTTTCCAAAGTTATTGTATAATTTTACACCCCTACTAGCAATTTTTAGAGTTTTATTTGTTCCATACTCTCACCTACATTTGATGTTGTCAATTTTGCTTTAATTTCAGTCATCTGGATAGTGGTATCTCTCTATGGTTTTAATTGGCATTTCCCTGCTGATTCATGATGTTGAGCACATTTACACATGTTTAAAGGGCATTTTGATAGCTCCTTTTATCAAGTGATAAAAGTCAATGCCCATTTTTGTTTCTGTCTTTTGATTTTTGATTTATAGGTGTTTTTTATTCTGGATACACATTCTTTGTCAAATAAACGCATCATGAACATTTTCTCCCAGTCTCTGGCAGGGCTTTTCATGTTTTTAATGGTGTGTTTGTTGAGCTGAAGTTTTTTAATTTGATACATTTCCATTTTTCTTTATTGTTAATGCTTTTTTGTCTCCTATGCACGAAATGTTTTCCTACTTTAAGGTCATGAAAATATTCTCCCATGTGTCCTTCTAAATGCTTTATATGCTTTGTTTTCACATTTAGGTTTATGATCCATCTCTAATTAATTTTTGTGTGTGTGGTCCTTCATCAGATTTATTTTTATATAGAAATATTCAGTTATTCCAACATCATTTATTGAAAAACTCCTCTTTTTCCTATTGAATTGTTTTGTAGTCTTTGTCAAAAAATTAATTGATTGTATGAGGGTGGTTTTATTTCTAAAGTCTCTTCAGTTCTGTTGATCTCTTTGTCTATTCTTATGCCAATATTAGACTGTCTTAATTGCTGTAACTTTATACTGTCTCGATCCTGGTAATACAAGTACTCCAACTTTGTTCTTGGCTATTCTACTATCTTTGCATGTAAATTTAGGAGCAGCTTGGCAATTTCTACCAAAAAGAAAAGCAAACCTGATGGGTTTTAATTGGGAATCCATGGAATCTATGGATCCACTTTAGAATAGTTGACATCTTAACAATATTGTTGTCCATAAAGATCTCTCCATTTTTTTAAGAAATCTTTAATTTCTCTCAGCTATGAGGTAGTTTTCAAGCTTTCATTGTAGAAGTTTTGCACCTCTTTTGGTAAAAGCCTTCTATGTATTTGATGCTTTTAAAGGCTAATGTAAATGGTAATATTTAGATTTATTTTTAATGTGCTTCTTGCTCTAACATAAAAATGTAATTGATTTTCTTAGGTTAATCTTCTATCCAGTAACTACATATTTCTTTCCCATTCCTTATAGCAGCTCTTTCATATCTTCTCCATTTGTTTCAAGGCCTGAAGGACATCTCAGTCCCATAACTATCAGCAGAAGATCTAAAAAATAAAAGCTATCAGCCGTGAAACTCCCCAGTTGTCCCACCTCCACCTCTTCATCTGTCTGGCTTCTCACTTCCTCTTGTTTATTTGCCTCCTCATTTCAAGGCTACTTCCCCTATTCTTTCTAAGGAAAATCCCTTTGATTGTATCCTTCACCCCTGTCTTCTATCTCCCCATGACTTCACTCAATCATTTATTTCCTCTGTATTTCACACCCTTGATTTCTTCATCTGAACAGTCTCAGCCTCCAGGTTTGCAAACTGGCTGAGAGTTTGGTCCTTGCTTCTCTTTTCATTCTATGTTAGCTCTTTGGGTTTCTCTTATATTCCATCTACTCTCCTTCACTAGTGACTCTCAATTCTCAGCTCTGGCTTGAACTTCATGCTCAGTGTTTCTCACTGCTGCCTGCTTGTCAGTTTCACTAGGATATTCCATCCATAATTCAAATTCAGTGAGGCCAAAATGGAATGTTATACTTTTCTACCCACCCACCCTCATTTGGGCGTGACCCTAAGAAATCCTAGACCTTCTGTGCTGGCCTAGTAGGAAAAAGGAGGAATTGGAAATAGCAGGCCTGGAGCTACAGGAACAAACTCAATGATCAAGGCTATTCAAATGTGTAAGTTAAATCAGTGCTGGAATGACACGCACAAGAGAAACTAATGTAGTGGAAGCAGAGGTCAAGAGGCTAGAAAAATGAAGAAGTTAGGCAAGTAGGGGTATACCACTCCCAACTCATCTCCCAGGTTGGGAATATGGTTCCATTCGATGGTTGAGGATACAAAAGCAGAGCTTCCAGGAGTACAGAGATAGCAAACACCTGTCACAGTTCCAGGGCACAGCTCAGTAAAAAGGCTAGGGTTGAGTCATAATAGGAAAAATACAGAAGATGTGAGATGAAGTTTCCCTGGATGTCAGCTTTATGAAGCCAAGATTAATTGAGCCAAATGTATTTTCGTAATAGATCTTTATTGGGCACTTACCGCATGCAGAGCAATTCTAAGCTGGGGACTGGGAATACAATTGTGGGTAAAATAAATTCATACCACACAGTCTTTTTTCTCATAAGAAGTCTGGGGAAGCTATAAAACATTAAGGAGCCGATTACAATATAGGGGTGAGGTAGGATGCCAAGATGGGGAAGTGTGGTGGGATAAGGGGACACCTAACCTAGAATAAGGTGTCCTGGGGGACACCACCACGAGCAAATGGGCAGTGAACATTGTTGTGTTATCTGGTAGCCCAGCATCTATGAGCCCTTTTTGAATCTGTAGAAAGTTTCCAGCCTTAAACTTTCCAGCCTCAGCTCCGCAGGATAGAACCCAGACAACTTGCCTTCTACACCTGTTTTGTAGCTGGGGCATAGCTTTGCTCCCTACACTATACCAATCAGACTCACCTATGAGAGACTTTGGTTTAGAACTAAGAGACTTGACTACAAAGACCCCAAATGAAACGATATGGCCTTCAAGGCAACCAGCTTCTGTGGCTGCACTGGTGGGAAAGTCAGCTTCCTGACTCAGGCTTTGATGCTGGTGGCAGCAACAGTTCTTGTCCAGTCAGGTTCCTGGCTATGGTGCAAGGCTAGGTGACATCAGTGGTGGCCGTTTCCTCATTGGGTGGGTCTTGCCTTATGGCTTGGGGCACTGTCCCTGGAAGTGAACCTTGAGTTTGATTAGCCAGCATCCTCCAAAATTTTATGAGACATGTAATATCTTTTTCTGCTTAATAAGCCAGATTTGGTTTCTACCACTTGGAACTAAAAAACCCCAACAAATACAAAAGGCTTCCCATAGGAAGTGATGTCTAAGCTGACATGTGAAAGAGGAGTGGAGTCTGGCTAGGCAAGAGAGAAAGGGGAAGTGTTTGGTGCAGATAGAACAGTATGGTCCAGGAAAGGGAAAATGAGAGTGTTGTGTGCTTAAGGGACTAAAAATGGCACAGGAGATGGTGAATGGTGAGAAATGAAATGGAAAAGGTAAGCAGGGGCCTGACCCTGTAGGATCTCATAGCCCTTTAGCAAGACTGACTCAGAAATTGACAGACTCAGGCTGACTTCATATTCTCCTCATCCTCCAGGAATGATGTTTCCCCAAAACTCTCTAGCAAGGCTGAGTCTCTTTACCTTCATCTACAAATTAGGTGCTGCAAAAGAGAACATCTAGAGCAAGGTGTCAATCATGAAATGCTTTCCAACATGCACCAGAAAACTACCTATGAGAGGTTCATCCAACAGAGGTGTCCAGTGAATGGACTTCCAGCCCAATACAAAAGTGTAAGAAAAACTCGTAATCACTTTATTTACTTAATTTCTCTGTCTCAGTGCTTTTGCTCAGGAAATCCAGTTCTCATTTCATACACCACATCTGAAACCCCACTGTTCATTCCAGACACAGTGAGCCAGAATGGCACCAGCCATGCAAGTGTCAATCTGTGAGGGGAATATGAAAGATCAACACCACTGACCTTAATGGAACAGTGACTATTTGGTACTTGAAGACTTTAAAGTGGCATGCCAAGATGTTAATAGACATTGTTATAAAAATAGTTCTAAGATCAAATAGATTGATGAAACGGAGCTTATGTTTTGGGGGACTTCTCCTCGTGTTTAAAGTGCACTGAAACCTCCCAAGAAGGAAAAGAACGTGTGGCATGTTCCACGTGCACTTCAGGACTATCTTGCACAGCTAGTGTCAGTATAGTTGACCCACAGAGCCCAGCTCATGTCATTCTTTCTCCTTGATATGACCCACAAGTTCTGTAAAGCTGAGTTTCAGGTCAGCATTTACTTGAAAGAGAAAGACACTAATGAACAGGAACATAACTCAGGACATGTCACTTGTCCAGTAACTTCCCATCTAACTGAGATGTTGTTTTCCTTTTCCTGAGAAAGACTTAGTTCCACATATTTAATATTTTCTTTTTTCACTGGGGCTTTTTACTTCTTCTGTTTTTATTATTAACTTCTTGCCTGTGGTGTTGGTCTCCCTGTGTCTTTTGGAGAAAGTTTGTTCATTAAGTTCATCTGAAAAGTCTACACTTCCTAGGATCCAATCAAATTTTTACATTCTCACTGTGGGTCTGACACATTTTCCAATTAAGATGCACACACTAGAATATAAACAGAGCCAGGATCTAGAGGGGGTAGGGAAAGTTTCTTAATAAGGTAGCCCATTTTAAGAGGCAGATGATGTAAATAAAAAATAAAAAAGCTCAGGGAACAAAGATCCCCAAGAAATCCAAGACTCTCAAAATGCTATGAACAGCTATATTGGCTGTTCCAGCATAGAGAAATGAATCAAATTTACCTTATTATCTAACAACATCAGACCCCAAACAGAGCATTGCAGAGCCTTCTACATTTGCTGAAACCAGTGGTTCTCAAACTTTAACTGGCATCATTATCACTCAAAGGCTTGTCAACACTCGGATTGCTGGGTCCTACCCCAAGAGTTTCAGATTCAGTAGCTCAAGCATTTCTATCAATTTCCCAGGTAATGCTGCCAGTGTTGGTATGGGGACCACACTTTGCGAATCAGGCCTAGACAATAGCAAACTAGAGCCTAAGAACAATCTCATAGCAAAGAGGCACTTTTTCTTTTCTCTCCTTTTTTTTTTTTCTTTTTTTTTTAGAGTTTCAGATTCAGTAGCTCAAGCATTTCTATCAATTTCCCAGGTAATGCTGCCAGTGTTGGTATGGGGACCACACTTTGCGAATCAGGCCTAGACAATAGCAAACTAGAGCCTAAGAACAATCTCATAGCAAAGAGGCACTTTTTCTTTTCTCTCCTTTTTTTTTTTTCTTTTGTTTTATTTGGAACACATAAAAGTCCTTATAGCAAACACTAGAGAGCAGACATTTGGTCGTAGAGATATTGAGTTCAGTACTGGATATTCCACTCTCTGAGATCCTGAATTTACTTACCCTATGCAAACCTCAATCCACCCATCTGAAAAATAAGATAAGGACATGGGCTGCGGTGAGGATTAACTAGGACAGCAACTGTAAAAATCTCAACAGAGACCTTGACACACAGTAAAGCACCCACATGGTGACCATAGTGAGTACTGTTTTGCCAGTTTTCAAGGCCGGGTGCTATCTTGCCACTAAACTCCAAGTATCGATCAAAGAGACTCTGAATCTTTTAAATAGCATTTATCAAAAATCTAAAGGGCAAAATGTATAAATTTCCTGTCCTCCAGGACACAAACCAAGAATTATTATAGAACTCATCTTAAAATCAGTAAAAAAAAATTTTGTTTGAGATTCTCTTTTGAAAGGAACATTTTCTCCAATTTCTTTTGCCTTTCAATGGTTCCCATCAACAGCAGGAGTTAGAATTTGGGGACCCCAGGTAAAATATTCCAGAAGGGCCTCCTTCCTCATTACTAAATGCAAAATACTTAGTCAAATAAGTAAGTAGGATTAGCTGAGAAGAGTCCTGTATTTCTTGGGCATCCTCAGGTCTCAGTGTAAATATAATTCTCAGGGTCCCTCTGCCTAATCTGCCCCTCCCTTCTCCATTGGGCTATGTGTATGCACAGTACTTTGTACTCTCATCTCTTAACATCTTGCACTTTTTTAATAATTTTATGAATTGCTGATAATTTATTTAATGTCTGCTTTCTTTTATCTAACATGCTTTTCATGAGAGGAGCGTGTCTACTGAGTTCCCCACTGTACCCCCTAGAACAGAACGTGGAATGTAGATAACCCATAATACATATTCAATGAGTGTCAAACAAAATGACCAAATTTCCAAGAATTTTGAATATCAAAGTCAGAAAACTACATCATTTTTCTTGTGCACATGCCAACCTGCATATTTCAAAAATACATGTATTCGGCAAGAAAAAAAAATAAGATATGACTCCTCCAACATATTTTTGATTATGAGGTATTGGAATTTCCTACCAAATTCAAGACTTTATGCATCCAGTTTAAGAGCAAAAATCAAGAACTCCTAATATGGGGACTTTTACTTAATAAAAAGGAATGAGACTTTGGGGTTTTATATATGTTGGAAAGTCATATAGTGGTAAGGTATCTACAAAGTATTTGGCAAAATTCATTCAACTCAGCTGTATTTTTTTATCTTAAAAACACTGACCTTTTTCCTTAGTACTTTGCATACGCCCTCCAGTACGGACATAAATGTAAATGCATTTTTGAGCCTTTGCTTTTCTTTTCTCATTTTAAATTACCTCTCCACTTCACTATAAATTGTATATTTGGAGTTCCATTTGTAGCCAAAATGCAACTGTTTAATTGTGCAATATGCAATTTGTAATATAATTATGTTGGCCAAATTATTTCCTGGGCTGCTCAATTACTGTGATTACATTTGTTAAGTTTACAAGCCACATGCTGTTATTCTCTTTTCCCTCTGGCTGGTAAATAGTTTCATTTCACTTTTCGTTCTTGGGTTTAGGGCTTTGAGTGGGTGTCATAAGGGGGAGTGAAATGTGATATCTTGTTTCTACCATTATAGCCCCACTTGTGTTAATGAAGATGGGAGCTGAAGCTGAAAAACAGTAAGATGACTTTTACTATTATTCATACCCTCAACACTCAGAAAGAGAGGTTGATGATAGCACATTTCCAATTCATCTTCCAGAACCTTCCGTTTCAGATGGAGAAAATGGCTAACATTTATTGGGTACTTTCTACTTCCCAGGCAGTAGACTAAGCACTTTACATACATTTAAACATCCATCTTTAGAACAAACCTGTGAAAGCAATACTGTGATTCTCACTGTGTCTTAGCCTAGGTTCCCCTAGGCTTGCGTGCAGGTAGTTTATATTGGGAAGTGATCCCAATGAAGAAGAGTGGGGACTGGGAAGAGTGAAATAAGCAAGGATGAACAGCCAACCTAAGGGTGTGCTATCTGGCTGATTTGCTCTGTGAGCAACTGGAATTCTCACTGTGGGGGCAGCTCTGAGGAGCTCTGAGGAGCTGTGCAGAAAGCACCCCCAAATTATCTGAGACTCTGGGATGGGGGAGGTATTTTCCCGTAGGATCCTATCGCTCTTGGTCGAGAGTTGTTCCATAGGGTGTTAACTCCAAAACACTTTCATGGTTGCAATGCGTGCGAGTTACAAGTCCTTCAGGGGCCCCACGTGGCTGTAGCAGAGAAGCCCTGGGGCAGAAAGCGAGGTATGTAAGAAGCAACAGAGGGAAACTGTCATCAGCTACACCTGGAGAGAAATGGCGGGCCTAGAAGGCATGTATTGGAGCACAGGAGGTGCCCTATACATACCGTTTTTCTTTTTCTTTCTTTCTTTTTTATTTGACATACTTCAAAGATCTTTTATGATTATTTCTTTAATTTACCACCATTTTTTACAGCTTATTGAGGTATAATTGATATACAAAAACGCACATATTTAATATATACAATTTGATGAATTTGGACATATACATACACCCATGACACCATCACCACAATCAAGGTAATATACATATTTATCACCTGCAAAAGTTGCCTATGTCACTTAGGTTTTATATTTTTATTTTTATTTTTTTGTAGTAGGAACACTTAACATGAGATCTATCCTCTCAGCAAATTTTTAAATGCATAACATCGTATTGTTAATTATAGGCACAAGGTAGGTAATACAGCAGATTTCTGTAACTTAGTCATCTTATATGACTATAACTTTATACCCATCACACCAAATCTCCTCATCTCCACCTGTCCCAATCCCCTGGCAACCACCATTCTATTTTCCCCCTTTTTTCCCCTGCTTTTATAAGTTTGATTATTTTAGACACTTCATGTAAGTGGAATCATGAGGTTATTTATACTGTGACTGACTTGTTTCATTTTCCTCAAGGGTTATTCATATTGTCACAAATGGTAAGATTTCCTTCTTTTTAGGGCTAAGATTCTACTGTATGTATATACCACATTTTCTTTATGCATTTGTCTGTCAATGGACATTTGGGTTGTTTCCATGTCTTGGCTTTTGTGAATGATGCTGCAATGAACATGAGAGTGCAGATGTCTCTTTGAGATCTTGATTTAAATTCTTTTGAATATATACCCCATAGTGGGATTGCTGGATCATATGATAGTTCTATTTTTACTTTTTTGAGGAGCCTTCATACTTTTTTCCATAGTGGCTGCTCAATTTTACATTCCTACCAACATTGTACAAGAGTTTCAATTTCTCCACAACCTTGACAACACTTGCTATCCTTTTCTTTTTGATAATAGTCATTCTAACAGGTGTGAGGTGGTATCTCATTGTGGTTTTAACGTGCATTTCCCTGATGCATATACTTGCTGGCAATTTGTATGTCTTCTGTGGGGACATGTCTGTTCAGGTCCTTTGTCAATTTTTGAATCAGGTTATTTGTTTTGCTGTTGTTTGAGTTTCTTATACATTTTGGATATTAACTCCTTATCCGAAATATGGTTTGCAAATATTTTCTCCTATTCCAGGGGTTGTCTTTTCACTCTGTTTATCATTTGCTTTGCTATACAGAAGCTCTTTGGATTCACACAGTCCTACTTGTCCATTTCTTGCTTTTGTTGCCAGTGTGCTTTTGGTATCATTTCCATGAAATCATTGCATAAGACCAACATAAAGCTTTTTCTTAATGTTTTCTTCTAGGAGTTTTACAGTTTCCAGCCTTACATTTTAAGTCTTTTATCCATTTTAAGTTGTTTTTTGTGTATGATGTAAGATATGGATCCAATTTCTTCCTTTTTTCTTGTAGATATCCAGTTTTCCCAATACCATTTGTTGAAGAGACTGTCTTTTCTCCATAGTGTATTCTTGGCACCCTTGTCAAACATTAGTAGACCATGTACACATACATATATTTCTAGGTTCTCTATGCTGTTCCATTGGTCTATATGTCTATCTTCATGCCAATACCATCCTGTTTTAATTACTGTAGCTTGGTATTATATTTTGAAATCAGAAAGTGTGATGCCTCCAGGTTTGTTCTTCTTTCTCAGGATTGCTTTGGCTATTCTAGGTCTTTTGTTGTTTCATATGACTTTTAGGATTTCTTTTTCTATTTCCATAAGTAATGTCATTAGAATTTTGATAGTAATAGCATTGAATCTGTAGATCACTTTGAGTGGTATTGACATTTTAACAATTTTAAGCCTTCCAATTTATAAACATGGGATGTCTTTCTATTTATTTGTGTCTTTTTAAATTTCTTTCCTCAATGTTTTGTAGTTTTCAGTGTTCAAGTCTTTCATCTTCTTGGTTAAATTTATTCCTGAGTTTTTTATTCTTTTGATGCAATTATAAATAGGATTACTTTTAAAATTTCCTTTTCAGGTAGTTTATTGTTCAAAAAAGAAACACATGTATATTGCTGTCTATAAGATCATGTCATTTGCAAACAGAGAAATAAAATAACATTATATTTCTTCATTTTCAATTTGAATGCCTTTTATTTCTTATTCTTGCCTAATTGCTCTGGCTAGGACTTCCAGTATTATGTTGAATAGAAATGGCAAGAGTGGGCATCCTTTTCTTGTTTCTGATCTTAGAGGAAAAGCTTTCAGTTTTTTACTATTGAGTATGATGGTAGCTGTGGGTTTGCCATATATGTTCTTTATTATGTTGAATTACATTTCTTCTGTACTTTATTTTATCATGAAAGGATGTTGAGCTCTGTCAAGTACTTTTTAATTATCTATGGAGATAGTCATATGATTTTCCCCCTTTATCCTGTTAATGTGGTGTATCACATTCATTGATTTATATGCATTGAACCATCCTTGTATCAATTGGATGAATTCCACTTGATATAGTGTATGATACTTTTAATGTATCAAATTTGGTTTGCTAGTAATTTGTGAAGAATTTTTGCATCTATGTTTATTGGGGAAATTGGCTTATAATTTTTTTGGACTGTACTGTCTTTACCTGGCTTTGATATCACACTTTTTTTCAAATAGGAAAAAACTGAGGCTTGGAGAGGTTGCCCAGAGACTTAGAGCTAGTATCATAGAGCACATGGTCTTATACTTAGATTTCACCCTGTATTAATTTCCTTGGGCTTCTGTAAAAAGTCACCACAAACTGGGTAGCTTAAAACAACAGAAACATATTCTTTCACAGTTCTAGAGAACAAAAGTCTGAAATAAAAGTGCCAGCAGGACCATGCTCCCTCTGAAGTCTCTAGAAAAGAATCTTCTTCTAGCTTCTGGTGGTTACTGGCAATCTGTGGCCTTCCTTGTCTTGTGGCAACATCACTCCATACTTTGCCTCCATCTTCACATGACCATCTTCCTTTTATGTCTGTGTTCAAATTTCCCTTTTCTTATGACATCGTCAGCATATTAGATTTAGGAGCCATTCTAATACAGTATGACCTGATCTTAACTTGATTATAGCTACGAAGACCCCACTTTCAAATAAGGTTGTATTCATGGGTTCTGTGTCGACATAACTTATATGGGGACACTATTCAGACCAGTACACAGTTCCAGTTTCTCTTTTTTGGAAATATGTTAAAAGTGTGTTTTAATATTTTTTCATATGTATCTTTCTTTCATTAATTGGATATTAGGAATGTTTGAATATCTATTCCCTAGAGGACCCAGGTATTTATTGTTCTCTTTTAAAGAAGGCTTTTTGTTCTATCTGCTTCCAGCTTTCTCAGATGTTTCTCCAAGAAGACAAGTCTACCAGCTGATTAGGAACCATTGTAATATACTATGTTTTAGTGCTAATCCAATCCCAGCCCAAATCACCTTGAACTCAAAGTTGTTGCAAGGGTGGTTGAAGCCACTACCTAGAACAGACGGGCGGGTATTGAAGAAATGCCCAGACATTTACACTGGATTCATCAATCTGAGAAAATTCTTTTTTGTCGGATTCTAGTAATTTTGGCTGCTTTAAGAAATTGACAGGTGTTCTACTAGCATCATTAGGCATGTCAGATTTGATCATGTTTAGTTTGACCAAGTTTCTGTCCTGATTGAATGAAATAGATCTAGCGTTAAAGATATTTTATGCAGCTATGATTAGACATTATTTCTTGACCTTTCTATGTGTTATATTTAAACCTCACAACATCCCTATTATAAATATCATTCCTATGATAAGATGGCTATATCATTCCTATTATATCAAAAAACTAAACTTCAAAGAGATAAGAAATTTATACAAGGTTAGTAGTAAATCTGGGTATTGACACCAGGTTTTTATGACTTCAGAACCTGGGATATTCTCCACTACCTGTATCAAGATTCTTTTGACCTGGTCCACAGACATCAAATGCCTTCAATCATGTCATTTAGGGCTTACTTTTCTTGCTTTCCAAACATTTATAAAAAGATACATAGAAAGTTATGAACCAAGGTAATAGTAGCTATCAGCCCTCAGTAAGTCTCCTTCCACGTACCAAGCACCTTATACAAATGAAGTTAGAAGTATTTTCCCTGGTGTTAATGGAACCAGAAGTCAGAGAGTTTAAGTTACTTACTCAAGTAGATCACAAAGATGGCAAATGCTAGAAAAGAATTCAACCCACCTTGCCTACTCTTAAGCCTGTTCTCTCAACTACTGCATATATTGCTTCTCAACATCAAAGTTTTAAATAAGATAACACAGGAGCTCAGAGTAAGGGTTCATGTTGAAAAGAAAGATTGGAGAAGACATTTGAGGTAAGTCTTAAAGCATGAACAAGCTTATGACAGCTAATAAACAGTAAGAGGGGTTCAAATATTTACTCATTTGCCTATTCATTCAATCTGAATTTTATAGAGCATATACTTTGTGCCAGGCATCATGCTAGTGACTGAATAAATGTGACAGACATGGCCTCTGCCCTTGTGGAGCTAAGGCCACTGGGGGAGTAGACAATAGTCACACAAACCTACCAATACCTGAACTCATGACACATGCTGTGAGCCCTATGTAGGACACAAAATAAATTGTAGAAAGAAAACGTTACTCAGTGAGGGTCAGGGAAGGCCTCTCTGAGGAAATTACATAAAAACCAAGTCCTACATTTGAGAAAGAACCAACCTTCCAAGAGCAGAGGGAAGATTGTTCCAATCAGAAGAATCTGTGTGGATGCTCTGGGGTGAAGAACGAAACTCATTGTCAGGGGAGCCTGGTGAATGAGCTACAGGAGGCAGTCAGGGGCTAGACTTCACAGGACCTCATAGGCCGTGTCTGAGAAATTCAATTTCATTCAAAGGACGGTGGGAAGCCATTAAAATGCCAGAGGATTTAAATTCTCCAACTTATGTTTTTAAACTGTCAATCTGGCCACTGGGTGGAGAGAAGATATAGGACGATCAGTTAAGATGCTATAGCTCTAACCCAAGCAAAAGAACTAGTGGGCAGTCAGGGTGATGGTTGTGAGGAGGGTATGAAGGAGAGAGAGATGATCTGAGGACAGACTTGAAAGTTTATGCTGAAGGATTGGAGATGACAGGAGAAAACATAAAAAGAAAGCAACAAAATCAAGAATGATGCCCAGCTTTCCAGCCTGAACAATTAAGTTGAGGGGGTGCCATTTATTAGGATAGGGAAAGCTGCACCAGCAACAGTGTGGATGGGATGCATGAGTCAAATGCGTGTTGAGGGGTGAAGAGATGAGGAGATCCATTACTTAGGATGAGTCATTCATGTGGATATAAAATGACATGCCACCTCTCATTCACAGGTCAATGAACTCTATTAAAGCAAAGTGGGTCATATCAGCGTGTGCCAAGTAAATGTGGCTGAGAGATTCACTTGTGGCATCAACTTCCCATGTGGCTTCCAAGTCAACCTCACCAAGCTCATACCTCCATTCCACAACTCAAGGACCAATACTTCCAATAAAAAAAACAAAGAAAATAATAACAATGCTACTAACTCAAATGCTGCATGATGAGTGAACATTTTTGACAGTAGTGAGGGAAAACCAGAAGAGGCAGCAATGCCTTCTGGAAGGGGAGGATAATAATGGAAGAGGCCTTTCCACATGCAGTGACCTATGTGTTGGCTTTGAAAATGAGCAGGAATAGACCACAGGGAAAAGACAGCACATGGCATTCCAGGCAAAGTAAAGAGTATGAACTGAAGATGGAGGCACAATGGTACATGATATGCATACGTCACAGCTAGTGGTTCTGAAAGAGGGATTTGGGTCAAAGGGATGATGCATGTGGGATCAGGTTATATCGAGCATCATTCTATTCATACCATCTATAACCAACAAAATGTACCACCACGCTTATACAAGGGTACTGCAGAAAGTTCACAGAAAAATTTGTATTATCTCTTAATTCTATTTTTCCATAAACTTTTGAAGTAGCCTTGTATATATCCCATCATTGTCTGTCTTTCTGTCTCTCAGTCTCTGTCTCTCTCTCACACACACATACACTCATACACAAAATTCAGTAATGCTTTTTCCCATTTTAATGTTGCAAATTCCTCCTTGTCTGTACCTGGAGAGAAGAGAAGCAAGGTAGAAAAAGTTTATGTGGATAAACTCTTCCCAAACGCAGCTAAAGATAGCTTTGAACAGGTGGATCTCAGTGACAACAGCTTTTATAATTCAGAGCATAATTTCTCTCCCATTTTCATCGAGACCACCAGTTGCCAGTCTTTATCCCTTCAAATCATCCTAACATCACCGCCAGATTCATCATCTGGGGAAAATCAAGTGTATGTCGTACCATTCCCCTGTTAAAATCTTTCCTTAGTTTTCCAAGCCCATCAAAGAGTTCCTGTTGTTCCCACCAGAGGGTAAATTGCTATAATGGAAAAAAAAATCCCTCCTAAAATTTTAAGAGGAAATAGAAACTTACAAGAAAGAGAATTGAGCGAGTATGCTCACCTGGGTATGACTAACATAGCATTCATAGATAAGAGCAACATGTTTGATAGTTTCTGTCCTAGTGATTTGGGATGTCAGCTTGCCTATCAATACTGTCATTTAACGTGTTTGTTATTTTGCAAGGTGGTATGTGGGAGGAAACCTGAGACAGGTGTTTGCACTATATTTACACCCTACTGCTGTTGTTCCTTTCTAATCAAAAGAGACAATACCAGTGATAACTGCTATCTTCTGGTGCAGGTGCGAGGGAAAAGACAGATTTGAAGCCAATGGTCCCCATGTGTGCTGCTCACCCAGAAAGATGGAATCTGATTTGTAGCTCTTACAGCAATTACAGTCTATAGCAGCACAGTCCAGTAGAGTTTTCTGCAATGACAGAAATATTCTCTTGTCCCATTGGGTCACTGTGAACCACATGTGGTTATTGAGCACTTGAACTGTGGCTAGTGCAACCGAGGAATTGAATTTTTAATTTTATTTCATTCTAATTAGTTTATATTTGAATAGCCATCTGTGGCTAATAATACCATATTCTAGACCCACCAAGTCCCCTCTTCTAGTCCTGACTCTCCTCTTTGTGTGTGTACTTTTGTGGACGGTTGTATTAATTTCCTGAGGCTGCCATAACAAATGACTGCAAACTAGGTGGTATAAAACAACAGAAATGCATTCTCTCATACTTGCAAAGGCCAGAACTTCAAAATCAAGCCATACGGCTTGTTTGTCCTGTAGACTCTGAGGGGAACTCCGTTCCATGCCTCGCTCCTGGCTTCTGAGGGTTGCCTTGGTCCTTGGCGTTCTTTGGTTGTAGACTCCAGTCTCTGCCTGTATCTTCATGGCATCCACTTCTCTGTGTTTCTGTGTTTCTGTGTCTCAAATCTCCCTCTCCTTTCTCTTATAAGGACACCAGTCTTGAATTTAGGTTCCACCCTATATCCACAATGATCTCATCTTGAAGTCTTTAACCTACTTAATTACATCAGAAAAACTGTATTTCCAAATAAGATCACATTCACAGGTACCAGGGTTAGGACTTGGACATGTCTTCTGGAGGGTGGGGGCGGGCACAATTCAACTCCCTAGTGGTTTTCCAGCACTTTCATCTACAAGCAGGCTCTTTCTCAGATATAGTGCAGTACATAGATTCAGGTTTGCACAGGGACACAAATCACCTTCCCAAACAGTAACTTATCTTTATGATATCCAAAACCATGCAGATGCCTCTTTTCCCCAACTATTCCCCTCTTCCTGTTATAGACTTCACACCCTGAGCCATTTTTACT
The DNA here is from genome assembly GCF_000696425.1 of Galeopterus variegatus. Taxonomy (NCBI): domain Eukaryota; kingdom Metazoa; phylum Chordata; class Mammalia; order Dermoptera; family Cynocephalidae; genus Galeopterus; species Galeopterus variegatus. The sequence goes on along the minus strand of NW_007733137.1, from coordinate 9,421 downwards.
CCTTTATATTCAATAAATTAAAGTTTTCAGGTGCTTTCTAATATTAGAGGTGATTTTGTCCTTGGAACCAGATCTAATTTTTGTTCTTTAAAAAGAAGCAATTTGACAGAAGTCTTGGAACACTATGAGAGCATTCAAAGAGTTTCTCTACTGCCCCTTCTGAATTCTTAAATTGAAAAATATTAAACAATGTGCAAATTGCACCTGCCCTTGTTTTAACCATCTGCCTATGAGATGTCTTCTTTTCTCAGGTGTGTAAGGACACATGGATACTTCCTACCACCTTTTGTCGGGAGGGGCAGCTACAGACACTATGAGACTGTGGCTCAAGGCAGGAAAGATGCCCCAACTCCATTCCTAATTCCCTTGGGGTAGAAGCAGTCTACAGGGTAAGATCCAGCATAACCTCATCATCTCATTTGGGGTGGGTTGAACAGGCGGGCTGGCTCTGCTCTTTGTAGCAACTCTATATTTAGCAAGCTGGCACGATTTTTAGACAGAGATTTCTTACAAGAACTCAGCGAACATTCCATGTTTCCTTTACTGCAATATGTAGAATTTATATTTCTGACAAAATTGCTCATGCATCTTAGTGTAACTTGCTTACTAGTCACACTTTGCTAATTTTATTTTTTTCCCAAGCAGAATGAGAAGTGATTAATAATTTGATGTCAGGGACCAGGAAGAGGGATTTGATCACCACTTTCTCAGAAGACTAAAGCCCGTCAAGTCTTTTTTAAAGGGGGTCCCTCATACCCACACACTCCCTCCAGCCTCCCACCCATCCTTGAATTGTAGTGACGTTACATCCCAGTAATGTCAGATTGAAGTACCCCAACTGTTCTCCCTGCACTGGGGTTCCACCTTTCAGTTTATTCTGCACCACCCTACCAAGTTCATCTGCTTAACCACAAAGGTAGGTAAACAGGAGCAGCTGGGGGGTGGTCCTGAGTAAGTAATATTTTATTTTTTCTGTACTTTGTTTTATACTTGAAATATTTCTTATCTAAATATTTTTAAATTAAGTTGATAAATATTGCAAAGTCTTTTTCATATATTTGTTTTTAAAGGAATTTATTTTTTTATTGGACACGTTGATCATACATCTCTATGGAGTATAGAGTTATACTTCAGTATATGTGTACAATGTGTGATGATCAAGTCAGGGTAGTTAGCAAATTCATGATCACAAAACTCTGAGAACACCAAGGCCCAGGGTTAGATCCCTGTACTGGCCAGCAACAAAAAAAAACTCAAAAAACTCTCATGATCACAAAACTTTATCATTTCTTTGTGATAACAACATTTGAGTTCTTTCTTCTAGCCATTTGACAACATACAATAAATAATTGTTAATTACAGATGCCTAACACTACTGTATGCCACTGGAACTTTTTTTTCCTCTCTAGCTGTAATTTTGTGTCTATTATCCAACCTGTCCCTATCTCCCTCCCTCCCCCTTCCCAAGCCTCTGGTAACCACGATTATACTCTCTACTTCTAAACAGTCAGCTTTTTTTCCTTAGCTCCCCCATGTGAGTGAGAACATATAGCATTTATCTTTCTGTGCCTAATGTTTCATTTAGCATAATGTCTTCCAGGCTCATCCATGTTGCCACAAATGACAGGATTTCATTCTTTTCATGGGTGTTTAGTCTTTCCTTGTGCATACAGACCACATTTTCTTTATCCATTCATCTGTTAGTGGACACCTAGGTTGATTCCACATCCTGGCTACTGTGACTAGCACTATAGTGAGTCTTAAATATAATTTTTAGAAGACTAAAGCCACTTTCTTACACATAATTAAATTAAATTAATAAACAAAAACGTATTTATCTGAATTTTTTTAAAAATCTTAAAGTTTTCCCAATTTTCAAATTCCTTTGTCCAACATTTAAGAACCTGTAGCCTCACTTCTTTCCATTATGATTTATCTCTCACCTCTTTCCTATAGAAAACACTATTCTTGGGTAATCAAAAGTAACTGCTGCTCAGCTGCTCCCTCCACCCAGAAGCAAGCAAATAGCACAGCATGCCTGGGGGGCTAGGCAAGGGTCAAGGGCAGCAGCCCCCGCCCAGAAGCAGGCAAGGAGCATAATGAAAAAAACACTTCCACACGGGTGGTACACCATATCCACCGTCACTGCCATGGCTGTCACAAAAGCTGCTTGATGTGATGGAAGTAGCCATAACTACCATGCAGGCAGCCCACCAAACACTCGACTGCATTAACACAAGGAGAGTCACAGCAGATAATGGAAATAGGAGAGGACATCTCTCTCCTCAAACCCCGATCCAGAGTGATAGAAGCAGCTGCTCTACCCGATGACTGGCCAGACATCCGTATAGAAATACCAGGAATATGAAAACCCAAGAAAATAGGACACCACCAAAAGAATACAGCAATTCTCAAATACCAGACCCTACAGAGCAGGAAACCCTCAAAATGACTGAAAAGGAATTCTGCGCAACGATCTTAAGGAAACTCACTGAGATACAAGAAGACTCAGACAACATAATGAAATGAGAAAAAAAAATCAATGATATGAAGGAAGAAATCTACAAAGAGATTAATACCTTTAAAAAGAATGTTTTTAAGGTATTAATAGCATAAGTTATGCTGTTAATAGCATAGCAGAAGTTATGAAACAAAGAATCACTCAATGAAATAGAAAACACTACTGATAGCTTAAGCAGCAGCAGCCTAGAATAAGCAGATAAAAGAATTTCTGATCTTTTTCTAAATAACCCAGATGGACCAAAAAAAAAAAAAAAAGAATTTTAAAAAATGGGGAAAATATAGGAGAGCTAATAGATAACCTTAAGTTCACAAACATTCGAATCAGGTGTGTTCCAGAAGGGGAGGAGAAAGGAAAAGGCATGGAAAACCTATTCTATGAAATAATAACTGAAAACTTCCCAGGTATAGGGAGAGACACAGACCTTTGGATCCAGGAGGCTCAAAAATCCCCAAATAGATTCAACCCAAAAAGATCCTCTGCAAGACACACTACGGTCAAACTGACAAAGCTCAAAGACAAAGAGAGGATCTTAAAAGAAAGGAGAGAAAAGCATCAAGTCACCTGTAAGACCAGTGAGACCAGTCAGACAAACAGCAGACTTCTCAACAGACACTCTATCAGCCAGAGGAAAATGGGATGATATATTGAAAACAGGAAAAGAAAAAAACTGCCAACCAAGGATACTGTACCCAGCAAGCCTATCCTTCAGAAACGAGGGGGAAATTGTGTATTTTCCAGACAAACAAAAACTGTAGGCGTATACCACCACATGAACAGCCCCACAAGAAATCCTCCAGGGAGTCCTGCGTCAGGAAACTGAAAAACAATACTCAGTCATCTTACCAGCTACAGTTCTGTTCAAACTTACTGTTTTTTCATAATTCAGTCTTTGTAGGTGACATGTTTTTAGGAATTTATTCATTTCATCTAGATGATCTAATGTGTTGACCAATAGTTATTCATAGTATTCTCTTACAACCCATTTGATGTTTGTAAATTTGGTTGTAATAACCCCTCTTTCATTTCTGACTTTAGTTATTTGAGTCTTCTCTTTTTTCTTAGTCCATCTAGGTAAAGGTTTGTCAATTTTGTGGATCTCATCAAAGTACCAACTTTTGGTTTCTCTGATTTTCTCTTTTTTTCTATTTTCTATTTCCTTTATCTATGCTCTTATTTTTATTGTTTACTCCCTTAGCTAGGTCTAGACTTAGTTTGCTCTTCATTTTCTAGTTTCCTAAGGTGAAAGGTGATTGTTGATCTGAGATCTTTTTTTATTAATGTATGCATTTATATTAAATAAATTTTCCTTTTAGCAAAAAAAAATATATTATAAAAAAATTTTTTTCAGTCTTTTTTTTGGAGGTATATCTGGAGTATAAACATACCTATTTATTTTTAGTGCAGGTTTTCACCCTGCTTTTTCATTTAATATTACATCTTGAAAACTTTTCTTACTCTTTAAAATTATGATTTTAATAACTGCATTATTTTACATTTTATGGAGGTCATTTATTTAGCCATTCTCATATTGTTGGACATTTAGCTTATTCCCAATTTTTAACTTTCATATAACTGCCTTCCACATTGAAAAATATATATATTTTCTTTGATTATTTGCTTATGGTTTCAAGAAGTAGGATAATTGGTTGAAAGTGCATGAACATTTTAAAGACTTCTATTTATAAATCCAATCTGTTCTTCAAAAAAGTGTTACCAATTTATGCTTATACTAGAAGATTTTGACATTATTTCTCTCATAGCATCAGTATTATGCAGTACCATATTTTTTCAGTTTGAAAAATAATGTTATTTTTCTGTTTTAATTTCCATTTCTATTAACATCTTAGAATGTATTTATTAGCCACTTGTGTTTCTTTTGGGTGTGTGACTTGCCTGCTCACCTCCTTCATAAATTTCTGTTAAGGTTTTTTCTAATTCATTTTTAAGAGTTCTTTAAGCATTAAGGATGTTAATCTTTGTATGTTAAATTTGTTCCTTATCAATTGACTTTAAATTCAATTTTCAATTTGTGATGTTTTCCTTCATTTACATGTTGAGAAAATAAATAAATAATAAACTAAAATAGCTGCCACTTGTTGAGCATCCATAGCTCTCAATTTATATACTTTAGCTTATTTAATCTTTAAAACTATTCTATGAGATGGGTGTTATGTTTTCCATCTTACAGATGAGGCAACTAAGCTCAGAAATGTAGAGAGGCTTTTTGCTCAAAATCACACAGCTGATAAGTAGCAGGGCAGGAATTTGAGCCCATGTTTGTCTGACATCAAACAAAGATCACATTCTTAACCTAAGCACAGTGCCTGGAACAATGGTAGCGTTCAAAAACAGGGAGTTATTATTAGGTCTAATCAGATATAATCACAATCTGTTCTGATATGTTCTACCTCTCTGCTTTGGAAGGTCCTCTCTTGAGGATTTTAATAGTCATTAAATGAACTGTATGCCTCTGAGAGCCAATGGCAGTGGTTTGGGTGCTATTTCTACATAACAAATTATCCCAAGGCTTAGTAGCTTAAAACAACCATTTTATTATGCTCACAAATTCTGTGCCAGAAATTCAGACAGGTCATAGCAAGCATGGTTTGTCTCTGCTCCATGATACTTAGGGCTTTCACTGGGAAGGCTTGAAAGCTGTGGGAGTGACTCAGTGCCTGGGGGATCAGATCATCTGAAAATGCAAGTAGATGTCCAGTAAGGCTTATTAACAAGGCCATCTACTGATGATGCAACCTGTCAGCTGGGGGGTTAGCTCCAATAACTGGAACACCCACTCTTGGCCTCTTCAGATGGCTTTCTTAGAGTAATTGGACTTTTTCCGTAGAGACTAGCCTCCCCTAGAATGAACATCCCAAGAGAACCAGGCAGAAGCTGCATGTTTTTTTCTAACTTAGCCTCAGATGTCATATAGTGTCACTTTCACTGCATTCTATTGATTATAGGGAGTGACTTGGCCAGTTCAATTCAAAGGCTGGGAACATAGATGACACCTCTTGATTGGAGAGGTGTCAAAGAATTTGTTGACGTGTTTTAAATATCACTGTATCAATATTACCCATAATGAAAGGACTATTTCAGTGAGAGGCTCAACACCTATTCCTGGAGCCCAAGTATTAGAAAAGTCATCTGTACAGATGTTGACGTCACCCCAGTTGCCAGAGACTTCAGAAAAGGTATGTTGAGGAGTTACTCAGGAGGGTGGGAACGTGGCAACAGCATGCAGGGGTAGGTGATGTCTTCCCCAGATGGTAGTTATTATTAGGCATGATCAGGTATAATCACAATCTGTTTCCTCTTGCCTTCTCAAAGGAGGAGGGATTTTTGAGAAATTAATTGTCTACCCAGGAAACATGCATCTAGGGGAATGTCATCCTTATCTCTGATCTCTGTGCTATTTGGAGAATGAAGAATGATAGGATTCTCTGAAAAGGCTGCAACAGAATCAGAGCCCTCGCAGGAGAGCCAGGGTTCAGGTTAGGCAAAGAGGTGAGTGTTTTGTGATGGCATCAGCATTATGTACAATGGAACCCGGGTTCTAAAGGTTGCAGTAAAGTGTGTAAGAAGGGAAGACAGCAATAAGAGGAAGAGTCACAGAACATAAAAGTTAGCCGTGTTATGGCTGCAAGTAAAAGAAAACACACAGAATTAAACCAAAAGGATATTTATCGTTATCTAGCAAGAAGTCTAGACAGAGGTTGGTCCTGAGTTCCTTTGATTCTGCCAATCTGTCTTTGATTCTACCACTTGTCAACAACATCTCCCCTCATGATGCAAATATGTCTGTCCCAGATCCAAGTGTCACCTCCTCAGAGAGCAGCATCCACCTTTGAAATTAGTGGAAAGAAGCACAGGAGCCCGTCCTCACTTGCCTTCTTTTTTTCTAGGAAGATAAACTTTCTCAGATGCCTTCAACAGACTTCCCTTAAATATCCTTGTCACACTTTCATCCCTGTATCAAGCACTGACCTGGAGAAATGGCATAATCATGACTTAACCCAATCATGATTTATCCCTCCAGCTGGGCACAGTGCCACATGAACAATGACATCGTGTCAATAAGCAGAAGGCAGTGGCTGCTGGGAAAGCACGCAGTGGTGCCAGCCATGCTGAGGGATGGCACTTCTGATAACGTGGAGATGGAAGTATGCAGGAGACTTGGAAATGCCTCAGTTTACCCAACTATAAAAAGAAGGGGATGACCTCATTGATCTTTAATGTTCCTCTCAAGGCTGAGAGCCTAATCTCCTACCCACTACATTTATCACACTCACACTTTTTTTTTTTTAATTATTATGGCTATTTCCCCCTATTTTATCTCCTCAACTAGATTACTGGCACATTAATGGCAGGACTCTTGGGTGCTTTGTCTTTATATTCTACATGATCAGTAAATATTTGAGGATGAAAGCAACGCCCAGCACTCTTACAAACTGTGTGGCTTTCTTTGTGAGACCAGTCTAGTTTTCTCTCAGTAGTTCCCAAAGTGAGAGAGGAAAAGAAGAGGCCATCATTGTTTCTCTATTTACTGAGCACCCACGTGTGCTCCCTGCAACTGTGCAGTCTGAGAAAAATGTAAGAGCCATTGGCATAAACAACTTTGAAAAAGAGCAGGCGAGCACATGGAACCCCATGTAGGATCTTTAGCTGGGAGCAGCTGTGATCCTTCCACTATATTCCAGAGAGATGTACCCAAACAATGGCCCGAACACATCAGAACAAAGATTTATTTTCCTCTCGGTGGATTGAGCTGTAAAGACGTAGTAGACGACTGAGAAGGGGTGATTGACAGAAAGCCTCAGTGGAAGAGGAGGGAAGACACAGGAAGCTGGGCAGTCTCTTTTCTGTGGTGTAAAACAAACCACAAACTTCATTATCACTTAGACTTAGAAACTATCATTATTAAAGGGATTTTTTAAGTTATGCACTGCATGTTTTTTAAAACCTGCTGGAGTTTCTTTCCAGTCGGGCGGTTTCCTCTGAGATTCAAATAGACAGAAGTGATCAGCTAGAATAGATGCTTGTTACATAAGAGAATACATGTGCTGTTAAATTTAACTCAGAGCGTTTGAAACTTAATATTGCAGTTTCTAAAAAGTATAAACAAAGTTGGGCAGAGAGATTATAGAACCCTATAATCTTCTTGTTTGTATGTTTTTCTTTTTAATTGACACGTATTGATTATACATATTTATGGGGCATAGAGGTATATTTTAATACATGTATACAATGTGCGATGATCAAATCAGGGCAATTAGCATATTTATCATCACAAAAATGCATCATTTCTTTGTGATGTGAACATTTGAATTCCTCTCTTCTAGGTAGTTGAGAACATACAATAAATTATTGTTTTTTGTTTTTTGTTTTTTTAAATTTTTATTTTGTCAATATACAATGTATATGATTATTATGGCCCATCACCGACACCTCCCGCCCTCCTCCCTCTCTCCCCTCCCCCCCAAGAATGTCCTTTCCGTTTGTTTGTTGTAACAACTACAAAAAAAGTATAGTTGTTATATCTTCTTCCCCACCCCCACCCCCGGTTTTTTTTGTGTGTGTTTGTGGGTGAATTAATTTATTTATTTTTTACCTCCCACCAATAAGTGAGAACATGTGGTATTTCTTTTTC
>NW_007733137.1:0-247 GCF_000696425.1 Galeopterus variegatus | reverse complement strand
GAAACAAGTAAACCTTCGCCTTGATGATTTCCATTCCTTTGGATATATTCCCAGCAGTGGGATAGCTGGGTCGTATGGTAGATCTATCTTCAGCTGTTTGAGGAACCTCCAAACCATTTTCCATAGGGGTTGCACCATTATGCATTCCCACCAACAATGTAAGAGAGTTCCTTTTTCTCCGCAGGAAGGCCAGCATTTATCTTTCGGTGTCTTTTGGATTTTGGCCATCCTAACTGGGGTGAGATGG
>NW_007733136.1:112874-116905 GCF_000696425.1 Galeopterus variegatus | reverse complement strand
CTTCATTTTTACTGGATGTTCAGGGCTTGATAGACTTTTAAACGATGCTCAAATATACAATTTTCTTAGTACCTGGTGAATAAACTTTATTATATTATTTCCTAGAAAAGATTCTCCTTCAAATTTGCCAAGTTTGTATTTTTTTTTTTTTTCCAGGAGGAAGGAGCAGAAGAATGAGAATTTTCCTGTCATTTCAAATTTTCTACATTTCCATTATGCCTCAAGTTACTTTTTATATTACCTTTAAGCACACATGGTGGTGTTGAGCTACTAATAGAGATGCCCGGGGCACTACAGGAAATGTAGGTCTAGTAATCCCACATTTTTATTTATAGGTTATTTCTGAACAGTTTTTTTAAGAGGGCACTGCCGGAGTCAGTCTGCATTGTCATGGTGACCAGATGGCCACCAGGGGGCAGGCTTGGATCACAAAAGTTTGTCACCACTCCCTTCCCTTTAAGAGAAAAGCATATTTCTCTACATAAATAAGTATATCTTCCTACATGCAGCCATGGTGAGATTAATTTTTCACCAACTGGGTCTTCTATAAGAATAAACCATTTTGTAGTTTCGTGTCATTTCCACAAACTCAAGAGATATTATTCATATAAAAAGTTTACATCCTATACTTTTGTAAAATAAAAATAAATTTTCTCAATTCTGATTTTCTATTTAATCTTACGCTTATCATATATTGGTACAGATGAAGACTTTTTTCTACAGATAGTAACTGCCTTCTAAATATTAACTACATATAACAAAAATTTTTGCAAAACTAAAGGAATAAATAGAAAAAACTGACTAGGATACTAGCAAAATAATTTGGAATCTTAGATCTTTTAAAAAATATATTTAATTTTATCTTTCCAAATATAATACCCATTTTATTATGGAAAGCAGGCATTACCGACATTGAGAAAGAAAAACAATACTAAGCAGCCTTCATCCCAACACCCAAAGAGAACTGCTATTATCGTGTTTATGTATTTCTTCTAAGATACATTTTTAGGTTAAGACACCTCTATCTATCCCACTCTGTCTTTCCCAGTTACGGGATCAAGGCATTATGTTATTTGCTTCTACCTTCCTGTCACTGAATATTCTTCTACATCATAACGGGTAGCAACTTCATAGTATTAGATTGTATCAACGTGCATAATGTATATATTCAATACCTCATTTTAACTTATTTAAATTATTTTAACTTCTTGGTTAGTATTATTAAATAGACATAAAACAGTCCTTTGTTTCTCAGATGGAAGGACTATAATGCCTATAATGTAAACATTTTTTTTATTTAGAACTTTTTTATACATTGAGAACAACATAGTTTATCTTCAAAATAAAAGATTACATTTAGGTAAGGATACTCACTAATTTATAGCTTCTTGAAGAAAGGTGAATCACAATTAAGACATCATTTTTACCCTCTTTTTTGGAATTAATCATCTAATTCTCTTCTCTATGGCACTATGTGAAATTGCATTTAATAACCACCTTACTGAAAGAAGTCATTTGAAATGTAGTCTCTCACTGTGATGAAGAATATGATAAATTTCCCTTATTCCCATTATTTAAGTCATGCTTACCCAATACCATTTAACAACACCTTAATAGATTGTTTTTCCACATTACCCATGTCAGTACAAATTACAACTATGACGCTTATAATAATTCCTAAACACACAGAAGTAGAGCTACTGAGGACTATTCTGGGTTTGGAAACTATAACTCAGTTTTCAAGGTAATATTTATACTGGTATGGATTATGCAAATCATTATGGAATTAATCAATGATTACAATTACTGTGAACTTGGGCAACGTGTTCAAAACATTTTAAACCCAGGTTCCTCTTTCAGTGTTTCCTTGTAAAGAAACTGTGTTGCTCAACCCTCACTGAAAGTGGGGTAGTGCCTCACACATGTAACACTGGGGTGCTCTAAAGTCTCACATTCATTAAGTGGAGACAAGCTGAGCCCTTATGATGACAGAGGAGAGGGTCTAGGGAAGCTCAATAGGTGACCTGAATCCACCCGGTTCTCTATCAGATTCGCGACTCCGCCACAGGAAAGAACTCAAGAGCAGAGTCACAGTAGAAAGTGAGAACAGGTTTAATGTAACTCATAAGAGACATAGATTTCACAGAGAGAGTGTGGCCCAGCTCCAGAGACTGAGCAGGGCCCACACCAAGTTTAATACAAAAGTAAGAAATACACATTCTCAGACAAACTGCAGGCTGGCTGTAGAGTGAATAGCAGCCTGCTAAAGGCGAGTGTGATACAAAAAGAAAGAAATACACACTCCACAGGCAGAGTGTGGGCTGGCTCAAGGAGAGTGAGCAGCAACCCTGCCTTCCGCTGGGATTCAGCTATTACAGTTTTGCTCTCTGATACATATTTGTTTTATTTAATGAATATTCAGCTAAGGGGGTGGTTTCCGGTTTTGTAACATAGTCTTACACATACTCAGTTGGTCTCTTTTGGGGGCATGTTCACTGGTCAAATTCTATCACATTCACTGAACACATTCAAGAATATTCTGTGCTCTTTAGCACCCTTAGTGGAAGGTCATTCAAAGGATAAACTCCCTTCCACTGAGCATGCTCAGTCACCCGGGTCATGTAAGCCTGTATAAATTCCTTTTACTGAGCATGCTCAACTACTGGATTTGTATAAGTCTGCCCCTTGTGGTCTCAACTTCCCTGGGTTGGTGCTGAAAATAGGTCCAATAAGCAATAGTAACTCTCTTCTAGGGGAGCACCTAGAGGAGGAGCCTGAGAACTTGGGGTGTGGTTTGAAACCCAGAGGTGTGTCCTATAACTTGAACCCATGGAAACTGAGCAACTCCTATCTGACTTACACTTGATGCAAACCTTCCCACTCCCCATGAAGGTTATGAGTAAACACGGCATTGGGTCTGAGATCATGTCACTTCTAGATTTTCAATCTCAGCTTCAATGTTCAAGAGAGGAGGCACACACTGTAGTTGAGACCTGGATTCCTGGAGTTCTTTGCCTCCAGTTAAAGAAGTCAAGAAGGAGCCCCAGATCCACATAAGTTGGTGGGAATGTAAAATGGAGCAGTCACGTTGGAACAGTTTGGCTGTTCTGCAGAATGTTAAACATTGAGTTACCATTTGACCCAGCAATTTCAGTCTGGGATATATGCCTAAGAAAAATAAAAACATACTTTCACACACAAAAAATTGTACACCAATGTACATAGCACCATGTTTTGTAATATCACAAAAGTGCTATTTAGAAAATAACCTAAATCTGTCAACGGATAATGAAGATATGTTATACCTGTAAAATGAAATATTGCTTAGCAACAAAAAGAAATGAACTTTTGATACATGCTGCAACATGGATGAACCTTGAAAATATTGTGGTAAGTGAAAAAAGCAAGTACAAAATACTAATTTGTGATTCCATTTATATAAAATGTCCAAAATAGCCAAATGCACAGAGACAGAAAGTAGATTAGAGCTGCCTGTATCTGGGGATAGGGGGACTGGGAAGGGCAATGTTGAATGACTGCTAATAGGTTTAGGGTTTTGTTTTTGGAGGAATAAAATGTTCAAAAATTAGATTGTGGTTATAATGGCACAACTCTGCAAATACAGTAAAACCTATTGAATTGTATGCATTAAATGCATAAATTGTGTTGTATCTTAATTATATCTCAACAAAACTGCTTACGAGAAAGTAGTCTGAATTAGCCACTCCTTCCTATCTCCCATCCCCACACTCGGGTTTTCACCAAAACTCTCCTCTCCAGCCCCAGAATCAACCTTACTATTTTTCTTATCTCTCCAAAAATCCCAGGTCACCATTACCTTCCCACTCAAATCACTATAAGGTTCTGCATGTGTCCTATTCCTTTATCTTCCTGTACACCTCCCTATTCATACTCCCTTTACCTTTTACTCTGATGGAAACCTGGCTCTCATTTAAGAGCCCAGCTTTCCCTTAAGCTCTCTCAACTAGTGTGGTTTTTTTTTTCTTCTGCACAGACCTCCTTCTAGTAGG
>NW_007733136.1:109563-112624 GCF_000696425.1 Galeopterus variegatus | reverse complement strand
TCCTTCCTATCTCCCATCCCCACACTCGGGTTTTCACCAAAACTCTCCTCTCCAGCCCCAGAATCAACCTTACTATTTTTCTTATCTCTCCAAAAATCCCAGGTCACCATTACCTTCCCACTCAAATCACTATAAGGTTCTGCATGTGTCCTATTCCTTTATCTTCCTGTACACCTCCCTATTCATACTCCCTTTACCTTTACTCTGATGGAAACCTGGCTCTCGTTTAAGAGCCCAGCTTTCCCTTAAGCTCTCTCAACTAGCGATTTTTTTTTTCTTCTGCCACAGACCTCCTTCTAGTAGGTGTGGAACTGATACAGGTGACTCTTTGTTCCTCCTTTCTATTTTCAGAACTTTATCTTTTTGTCTCCTAAAAACTCTCAACCTAGATCATCAGATGATGTTAATTCAATATCTCTTATGTCATTAGCATGCACCAAGGTTGCTCTTATGGGTTTCTCTACAATTTAATTTGTGGCTCACTGATCACCTTTTCTCTCACTAGCAGTCTTAATTCTTGGTGAATTGAATAGCGACAAAAATGATCATTCGAACACATTGTCCTCCAAGTCCCACTATTTCTTCTCCACTACCCTACTCCAGCCACTCATTCCCGTGATCATATCTAGACATCACTGGCCAATATGGTGGCCACTAGCTATAGGTGCCTATTGGTCACTTGAAATGTGGCTGAACTGAAATGTACTGTAAGTGTCAAAAACACACTAGATTCAATAATAGTAATAAATATCTCATTAATTTTATTCTGATTGCATATTGCAATATTTTACCTATATCAGATTAGGTAAAATATATTAATAAAATGAATTTAGTCTTTCTTTTTAAAATTTTTGTTATTTTATTTATACATGTCAGTTGACTGCCAGTATTTGTGTACAGCATGTAATAATCTAATCGATATCAGCAGCATGTTCATCATTACAAATCGTAATTACTGTTTGTGTCCCTTACCCAGTTACTCTCTACCCCCCATCCCCCTCCCCCTTTTCCACCTGTAGCAACTAACTATAGATCTGTTCCCTCCTTCTGAAAGTTGAACATTTTATTATGACTTTTCTTTCTTTGTTTCTTAGCTCTCACTTATGACTGAGGACATGTGGTATTTCTCTTTCTGTGTCTGGCTTATTTCACTTAGCAAAATTTTCTACAAGCTCATCCATGTTGCTTCAAAAGGCAGAATTTCATTCTTTTTTTTATGGCTAAGTATTATTCCATTGTGTGTATATACCACATTTTCCTTGGCCAGTCATCCGTTGATGGACATTTAGGTTGATTTCATATCTTGGCTATTGTAAATAGAGCTGTGATAAACACGGGAGTTCAAGTGTCCCTTCCACATGATGATTTCCATTCCTTTGGGTATATATCCAGAAGTGGGATTGCTGGATCATATGGTAGTTCTATCTGTAGTTGTTTGAGAAACCTCCATACTGTTTTCCATAATTGCTGTACTAATCTACAGTCCCACCAGCAGTGTAGAGGAATTCCTTCTTCTCCGTGTCCTCACCAGCATTTGTTATTCTCTGTATTTTTGAAAATAGCCAGTCTAGCTGGGGTAAAGTGATATCTCAGTGTGGTTTTGATGTGCATTTCCCTGATGTCTTTCTTTTCACTTTTTTAAAAATGTAGGTATTGGAATTTATTATTTAATGGCAGTTTTAGTTTTACAGAGAAATTGAGCAGAAAGTACAAAACCTGTCCCCATCCATACATATAGTTTCTCCTATTGTCATGTTACATTAGTGTAGTACCTTTGCTATTAATCAATATTGATATACTATTATTAACTTAGCTTTACATTTGGGTCCCTCTTTGCATTGCATGCTTCTATGGATTTTGCCAATGCATAATGTCACGTATTCACCATTACAGAAGAGTTTTGCTGCCCCCAAATCTTCTGTGCTCCACATATGCATCCTTCCTTCAGCCCCTGAAACCCTGGAAACCCCTGATTTTTCTACCCTTTTTTCTCATTTAATACATTTATGGCTCATATCTGTGGCTCAAATTTTATTCTTATTGGATGGTGCTGTTCTAGATCTTGGCACTAATGTACCAATAACTACAACCTCTCCATTATTCCAGTTGCATTGTGCATACACTCCATTATGCATACAGCTCCCTTAACGTCACCACCTGTATTTTTCAGACTATTGCCCCTGGTGCCCCAATTTTAAGACTTACACATCCGTACTATGATCTCCAACCTATTGATTCTACAGTCTCTTCACTTTCACTCATCACGTTAGAATCCTCTTTCCTCTTCTTATTTAGCTTTAACTCTGTGGTTAATTATTATAATTACTGCCTTGTGTTTCCTTGTCCTCTCCCTTCATCAATCTTAAGTGCCAAGTAACAACCTTAGTTTAATACAGCTCCCCACCTACTACTCAATGTCTGAGTGCAACTGAATATGACTGAATAAAAACACATAACCATGTCAGTGTCATCATGTTTTTCCTGGAACGTGCCAGGAACACCGTGATCACTCTGCCAGGAATACACTAGATATGCTCATGGCTAACTCATTCATCTTCAAGCCTTTCTTCGACTTACTTAGTAAAACTTACTCTGACCACTCTATATAAAGTTGAAATGTACAAATCTCTCCAACCTCCCCAATTCTCCTTGAACTGCTCTGAATTCTTTCTTTCCTTTTTTTCCTGTTCTTTTTTCTTCTTTCCTTCCTTCTTTCATTTTCTCTTTCAGCAAGGTGAAATACACTGATTTACTATTGTCTTGAGTGTAACCTCCAGCTTGAATGTAACCACCACAAGGACACAGATCTTTTTTCTTCACTTTTTTATGCCAAATTCCTGGAACAATGACTGCCAGAGTGTCGGTTCTCAAAAAATATTAATGGAGTAAATGAGTTAATGAATGCCAAAGTATTTTTTATATGTAAAACTAATGTTCATGTCACCAGAGTCCATTTATATCTAAAATATTATGACTATTTTAACACAGTTTGTCCCCCTCCCCTTTTATTTTCTATTTGCTCTAGGATAATAAGCAGAAAATTAAATTTGCTTTTTAAATT
>NW_007733136.1:104825-108232 GCF_000696425.1 Galeopterus variegatus | reverse complement strand
TCATCAAGACTCAAAGAAGCTTTATTTGAAATCTATAAAGAAAAGGAGTTAGTGGTTGTGCAGGTGTAAATCAGTTGATGTAATCTGTCAGCTCAATTCTTTTTATTCAACAGTTTCTTAACACAGTTTAGTCTTAAGGGGAACAGGTCCAACTCTGCAAAGCCATTGTTTTCCTTTTGCCGATTCAGAAGATTAGAGCTCGATCTAAGCAGGGAAAGATCTCAGAAGATTTTCTTTTTTTGTTGTTCTTTTTTTTTTTTTTTTTTCTTCCAGTTTGCCTATTTGCTATTTGTATTCTTTGGGTGGAAAAAAATAATTTTTAGTGAGCTATTTTTATTAAGCATATGTCCGTTTTATCTGCATAAGAGAAATAGCTGATTGGGTGTTATTTTAACAATTAAAGTCAATTAAAAACATTGGCACCAAAAATTTTAAAAGTTTCATTAGAAAGTTTTTCTTTCATTTCCTGGGGTTTATAAACATTTCTTGTTCATTTTCAGTAATATCCATCAAACCAAGGACATCTCTTCTAAGTGAGGTCAACATAGAAATAAAAAATATACTAGAAGCTTGTGAAGACTTGTCTGGATGGTTTTATTAGTAGGATGTGTCACTACCAACCTTGGTCTGATGTAAAATTGGGGTTTGAAATGTCACTTATTTCCTGTGTTTGCCAATGAACTGGAGACTTCTTTTGGGCTTTCCTTTTTTTCCCCTATAAGCATCTGTAGAAGAAGGTAGAGAACAAGGGACTCTAGAAGACACCCGAGGACACAGAATCATTTTTTAAATTTTATTCAAAATGAATTTTCTCTGCTGTTCTAGTGACCTCTGATAAGGTCTGCCTAGTTCTCCTAACAAGGAAAACTGGCTGTGGAACTCTGGTCTAGAGAGGGACATTTGGAGGTCACCAAATGTTACTGATAGTGCTTCAGGCAAGGAGGACACAGCGGAGGTTTGGGCTATGGTATTTTTATGCCTACAGAGAACACGCAGGTGAGCAAAGTGAAGCTCCAGCATAAATTCACTGGAGCCCCTGGTAACAAGACTCACAAACAAAAATGAGATTACTCAATCAGAAATTACATTGCTAAAGAATCCTGAAAAAGTGCGATGATGTGGTTTGGATGTTTCCCCTCCAAAACTCACTCTGAAATCCGATCCCCAAAGTGGTAATGTTGAGAGGTGGGTCCTCTGGGAGGTGTTTGGGTCATGAAGGCAGATCCCTCATGAATAGATTAATGTCCTCCCACAGGCATGGATTCTTGCACTATTAGTTCCCAGGAGAACTGGTTGTTTAAAGGAGTCTGGCACCTGTCCTCTCTCTCTCTTGATTCTCTCTCACCTGCTTTCCTTCATGAATGGAAGTACCCTGAGGCTCTCTGTAGATACAGTTGCCCAATCGTGAACCTAACAGCCTACAGAAAAGAATAAACCCCTTTTTTCAATAAATTACCCTGTCTCAGGTATTCTGTTATAGCAATGCAAAACCTGACTAATACAGAGGGCAAGTAAAAGACAATGAAAAGTTGCTTATTTTAGTTTTTTTCTATATGTCTAATTACTGTGCTTGTAAGTATAAGTGCCACCTCTGTATCAAAGAGTTTGTTCAAAGTTTATACCAAATGACTAGGTCATAGCATTATACCTGTAGCAGGTCTTACTGTTACAGCTAGAAGTTGCTGGAATAAGGGTGGTATTCATGTAATTGAGACAGTCTAAACTTCTTTTGGATTAATATTTTAAGACAACAAAAAATTAAAACATATTTATTCTCAAAAAAATTTTGAAGTAATTATACAGCTGCTCGAAATGAAGGGAAAACATCACCACCTTCACAGTCTTTTTACCTTTGTAGGTGGGACATAATGAAATATAAATTACCCAATTCACATTAAATTATTCCTTGGTAACAAAATAGCACTGATGAGAAAGTTTTGTTTTATGACCTTTTTTTTAATTCTGAATAAGAGGTGAATCACTAAGTGTAGAAACAAAAGATTAATTATCACCTACATACTGCCACCCAGTTTTTTAAAAACCACAATACTCCCTCTCATTTTTCAGATTTTCCCCAGAACTGGAAGGAAATTTTACCTATTGACTTGCAGAAGAATAATATTCTAAACAAAATTGTCAAGAAAGATGTCAAGTGATCCATTGAATTTGCTGTCCAAGAGATTATATCAGCTTATTCTAACTAAGCTATCAAATAATATATCAGGATGCATTTCCTTGGAAATTTCCACAATAACCTAAAGTGTGAAGTCATGGCACTAAAATAACCTTTAAAACAGTATTTCCCCACTTTTTAATTCCATTAAATGTTATATTCCCTGTGTGCTGAATTTTATCTACTTTCTAACAGATTTGAGATGTGCTTCAGTCAGGATTCTGACTAGGGTTAAGTCCTGCAGACACTGAAAAGTCAAGGGGGCTTAAATTCTTGTGAATCACTGCTACAGGGTTGGAATTTATTTCTTGAAAAAACAATGCATTGTTGTGTTTCATATATTATCCAACAGTGTTTGAACTCTTATAAACCATCAGACATCAATCACTGCCTTCTTATTTCTTCTTCTTAAATTACAAGTAAATGCATATCATAAAAATTAAAGGGCTTATATTTAAGCATTTCTTTCATAGACATATTGCAGAGACTATTTGCTGAAAAACAGTCAAGTTTGGTACTTAAGAAGATTACTTTAGTGATTAACATACATTCATTAAAAGACACTTAGCCATTTTCATAACTTAATACTTTAGTATTTTCTGAAATATTTATTCAATGAACAGATATTTTTATCAAAGATGTCTTAGGGATTGGGTGTATTAGTCCATTTTTCTTGATTATAACAGAATATCCGAAACTGGTAATTTATAAAGAAATAAAGTTTACTTTGTATAGTTTTAGAGACTGGGAAGTCCAAAGTCCAGGGAACACAGCTGGTGAGGACCTTTTCCTGCTGGTGACTCTAGAGCTATGCAGAGTATCACATGGTACAATAGGTGAGTAAGAGATAGCTAATTCCTCACTCACTCTCCTTTTAAAGCCATCAGAACCAAGGCCATTACTCCATGAATGGATCAATCCATTCACAAGAGCACAGTCCTCACCATCTAATCACCTCTTCAAGGAACCACCTTTCAATTACCATAGCAGGATTTCCCACCCTCGGCACTGTTACAGTGGGGACTAAGTTTCAATGAGTCTTGGAGGGATAGTCAATCCATAACAATGGGCCTTGTAGATGACAGCAAGAAAATAATAAAATGCTTAAACCACACATAGAATAATAGCAAAATATGCATTTAATTCTATAAAATAAAGTTGCCTAAGGAACCCAGCATGGGATGGAACTTCTGCAATGGTAGAGTAAGAAATTCCACATATACAATCTCTGCTC
>NW_007733136.1:96661-103632 GCF_000696425.1 Galeopterus variegatus | reverse complement strand
TTAAAAGTGGGTATTGTAAACTCTACGGAAAACACTAAATTGAAAACAGAGTAACAATAGGAAAAATTTATGAAACAAAATCTGGCCTGGTGAAAAGATTAATAAAATTTAACTTGTAGCCAACCTAACCAAGAAGAAAAGACACAGAAGATAAGTTACTAATGTCAGAAATGAAAGAATAGTCATCACAACTGATCGATGTATGTTAATATAATAACAAGGGGATACTATGAATGACCATTTCCCTACAAATTTGATAACTTAGATAAAATGGACCTATTTCCTAAAAGACAAACATTCACACATGTAGAAATAAATAATCTTAATTGTACTCTACCTACTAAATGACTTAAATAAATAATAACCTTTCAAAAGCAAAAATGCCAGGCTCAGATAGTTCACTGTTTAAGTCCATCAAACATTTAAGAAAGTGATGATAGCAATTATCTTCAATCTCTTCCAAAAATAGAAGAAACATGTCCTAATTCATTACCCAAAGTAGAATTGTCCTAATAACAAAACAAATAAATAATTACAAGCAAAGGAAACAACACTACTGATCACTACTTCTCATGAACATAGAGGTAAAAATCCTCAATAATACATTGACAGTCTAAAACCAACAGTGTATAAAAAGAATTGGGCAATAAAATCAAGTATAATTTATTTGCAGTATGCAAGGCTAGTTCAACATTTGAAAATCAACCAGTGTAATCTACCATATAAGCAGGCTAAAGATGAAAAATCATATGGGGGTGCTGGCTGGTTAGCTCAGCTGGTCAGAGCATGGAGTGGATAAAACTGGGGTCCAACATTAGATCCCTGTACTAACAAAAAGAAAGAAAAATCGTATAATCATATCAGTTAATGCAGAAAAATTATTTCACACAATCCAACCTCCATTCCCCATAAAAGAAAATCTCAGCAAAGCAGGAATAGAGGGGTACTTCCTCATCTTGTTAAGAAACATTTACAAAAGCCCTACATTAACATCATAGTTAATGGTGAGACATTGAACTTTTTCCCCTAGTATCAGGAATAAGGCAAGGATGCCTTCCCCTACCACTTCTGTTTAACATTATGCTGGAAGTCATAGCTAGTGTAAAAAAAAAAAAGAAGAAGAAGAAAATGATAGAAAAAATATTGAGATGGCATAGCATGAGGCATGATTGTGTAGTTATGAAAATACAAAAAAAAAAAAAATCTGCGAAAAACCCAAAGTGTCTTGGAACAAATAAGAATAACAAGTGGAAAGATAAAAGGTCAAGAAAAAGAAAAGTCAAGTGCTTTCCAATGTACCAACAATAGACAACTAAAATTTGAAATTAAAAAATAAATAAGTGGCACTGACTTTTATGATTAATTTTTAGATAAAACAACAAAAGCACCATCCATCAGAGAAAAGATAGATAAGTAGGATTTACTTAAAATGAAAACTTCTGCTCTGAGTAGGACACCATTAAGAGAATGAAAAGACAAACTGTACACTGGGAAAAATATTTGCAAAAAGTGTATCTGATGAAGGATAAATATTTCAACCAAAACTTTTTTAAAACTCTGAAAAATGAACAATAAGAAAATTAACAAATCAATTAAAAAATGCACAAAATATCTGAGCAGGCACCTGACCAAAGATATATAGTTAGCAAATAAGTATATGAGAAGAGGGTCAGCATTATTTGTCATAGTTTCTTAAAAAACTAAACATTGTCTTACCATACAACTCAGCAATTGTTCTGCTAGGCATTTATCCAATTGATTTAAAACTCATGTCCACACAAAGAGAAGCCTAAAATTGTTTATAGCAGCTTTATTCATAATCGCAGAAACTGGTGGCAATAAAGGTGTAGAAGAATAGATAAACAACTGGTAGTAGTATTGTACAGCGGATTATTATGCAGCAATACAACGAAATGAGCTATCAAGAAATTTGGTCTCTTAGCAAAGGCATGTGATATAGATTAACAGGGAACCTGTATGGCATTAAATTAGCAAATGTTAGATAATTTTTAGAAAGCTAATGTCTAATTATAGGAAAATTATTAAATATCCCTTATAATTGCATCCACTAAAAATTAAGCCTTGAAGAATATCTGATAACACTAGAAATTTATACTAAATAATCTGTTTAAGTAAAAAGTTATACAACTAAATATACAACATACGAGGGATGTTCAAAATATTCATGGTAAGATTTGGTTTATCATTTAGTTCTATTTTCCACAAACATTTTGAAGTTCTCTCATATACAAAGGTAATGAACTGTACATATAAAATATATTTTCTAGACTATATACGAATAAATGTATATGCTCAGAAAGTATACTGACAGGGTTGTTTTTAGGTTGCCTTAAGTATCTTTAAACTGTGGGCTGGTTCTTATATGTATTTTGGGGGTAAAATGGTTTCATCCTAGACTCAGAAGTTTCCACAACCCAAAAAAAGATTAAAGATCACTAAAACTNTTTTAGAAAGCTAATGTCTAATTATAGGAAAATTATTAAATATCCCTTATAATTGCATCCATTAAAAATTAAGCCTTGAAGAATATCTGATAACACTAGAAATTTATACTAAATAGTCTGTTGAAGTAAAAAGTTATACAACTAAATATACAACATACGAGGGATGTTCAAAATATTCATGGTAAGATTCGGTTTATCATTTAGTTCTATTTTCCACAAACATTTTGAAGTTCTCTCATATACAAAGGTAATGAACTGTACATATAAAATATATTTTGTAGACTATATACAAATAAATGTATATGCTCAGAAAGTATACTGACAGGGTTGTTTTTAGGTTGCCTTAAGTATCTTTAAACTGTGGGCTTGTTCTTATATGTATTTTGGGGGTAAAAGGGTTTCATCCTAGACTCAGAAGTTTCCACAACCCAAAAAAAGATTAAAGATCACTAAAACTCCTCACTTTACAAGAAAGGCTTAGAGATGTGAAGAGAACAATATCAAGATCTCAGAAGATCTCTAGTCCTTAAGCCAGGCTTCCTGCCTCCAAGTCTAGTGTCTTCAGCCAATTCCTATTGCTACTCAGCAATTTTAAAATGAGTGGTAATTTGAATAATTCAGATAAAATTACAAAAAAATCTATTTTTTCCTGCTGATTTCTTTGTAGGAAGTATGCCCTTTGAATATTACCCATTCTAACTTGTAGAATCACACTGTTTTGTTTTGATTTGCTCTTTAAATTTTATTCTCAAGATCACATTGCAGCTGCTATTTGCTGAGAGGTTTGTGTCTTGCTTTTAGTTATAGCTAAATTTTTACTTGATCAAACGGGTTTTCTATTATATATGGACATATATAGATACATACATAGATATAGGTACAGACATGGACATGGACACTGACACAGGTACAGATACAGATACTGATATAGATAAAGGTACACATACATATAGAGATAGGTCTAGATATAAATGTAGGCATTAGTATAGATATATAGATACAGACATAGGTATAGATACAGATACTGATACAGATATATAGTTAAAGATATCTCACCCCTGAATCTTTGCACTATTAATTTGGGAATCTGCATTTTATATTGATTATGCAAACTTCATTCTATGTCCTATCAGATATAAATGTAGGCATTAGTATAGATATATAGATACAGACATAGGTATAGATACAGATACAGATACAGATATATAGTTAAAGATATCTCACCCCTGAATCTTTGCACTATTAATTTGGGAATCTGCATTTTATATTGATTATGCAAACTTATAGATTACACTAACTGCAAGTGACTTAGTTCTGAAATAATAGGGATTTCTGGTACATATGAAAAAGTAACCTAATTTCGGTCACGCATGGCCTTATGTTGGATTAGAAGCTATTGGAATAAAATGCTGTCAACATGAATTGGTTTGGCCACAAAGATAACAACCACGTAAGAGAATTGTTTCCCCTGCTTTGTTTTTGGGGGAGTTGGGTAGTGGAGGGGGACAATCCGAACAAAGGCAGCACGACTAAGATGCGTTGAATGCATAGCTTCTTACACACAGTGGACTGCATGTGCCAATCATTCCAACGTTGGTTAATAGTACTTTTCATGAAAAAAAGTGAAATAAAGCACAACAACTTGAGAGAATACCAACTTTCCACATTCCCTTCCTAAGTATTATGATGTAATGTGAAATTTCCCTATGAGTAAAAAGTCTGAGCTAGTCATCCTTGACAACTGGTTTTTAGTGGAGGTGAGGTTGTTGATAAACTGAAAGGGAATTTATAAGCCAATTGCAAAAAGCAACATGTGCTGACTGGCAGCAGGGTGTATTAAATGACTGGAATTTTAGCCTTTATTCATTGAGACATTTCCCAGCCTACACGTGTCATCAAAGAAAGTGCCGCATGCTGTATGAGGAACGGGAAATGACTGTGCACCAAATGTAGTCATAATTTCAAATAAAGAAAGAAAACTAACCAGAAGTAATGATCTGAAATTCAATCAATAGTAAAAGCACAATTGTGTACATTCCTTACATACTTCGGGTGATCAGTAGGTTCTAATATTGATGAGCTCATCAAATATTGATCCTTCTCTATTTCTTTTTTGGTAGAGTTTAGTTTTCATTAGAAGTTTAATTCCTCGTCTTTGTGAATAGCACTTCAATTCAATTTTCCTTGGCCATTTCTATGAAGGAATTGAAAAGTGATATAAGCACAAAACTTTCCTTCACCCTATTCCCTTCTCTTCCCCTCCTAGTCCTTCTTCCACCATCTCAACCTGCCCTCTACCACCAAATATCTTATTGACCTTATATTTCTGAGCAGGGTAGAGCACCTTTGACCAACTCTAACTCCCCTGTGCACTTCTTGCTCCAATCCTAGAAAAGCTGAGCTAACATTTGCTTCTTTGGTGTGGCCTGGGAATCAGCCAGTCACAACAGAGGGCAGCCAAAAATAACTTCACCCTATTGCACTCTTTCCGATAATACTCTATTTTATAGCATAAGTGACATTCAACACAGGTGATTCTTCCTGTCTTCTTGAAATTCTCTTTTCCTTTAATTTCAGGAAACTACATTCTTTTGGTTATATTTCTACCTTGTTAGATGCTGCTCCTTTTTACTGTTCTCTTTGGTTCTTCCTCTTCTCCTTGGCCTCTAAGTTCTGGTGTGCCTCAAAGTGCAGTCCTATGACTTTCTTTTTTCTGCTGACACAAAAAATTTCTTCTAGTCTATGCCTCTAGATACTGTCTATAGTCTGAAAGCTCCTACAATGCTCACCAACAGCCTTCATAAGCTCAATAAATGTTGACTCAAAATACTATTATAAGCTATATTTGTTATCAGTCTACTCAGAAGGTTATCAGACAATTTTGATTTCATCACTAAGTATGAAAATACTCAACATAATCTTTTCCCTCAAAGTTCTTATTTCTATAGGATGGGACTGAAGCCCCTGGGTAATGTCATTAAGTTATTTCATAGAACTTATCCAATCGGGAAGCTACTTAATCTGGGCATTTTAAAGCCTGCGCCTCCTCTTTGCATAGTTCTACCGAGGTTAAGTAGATTCTTAATAGCATGACCCCAAGCCCATTGTTTGTTTCTCCTGCAGGGTCCCAATATCTCACTCCTTTTTTGTACTAAATCCATATTTCTCATTTTTCTTTTAGTATTCCAGAAGGACAACTCACAGTACTGTCTCTTCTAACAATCACTGGCAACTCAGATATTGCTGTAAATTTTCACATATAATGGGTCACTTGTGGTGGCATTTGTTGCTGGAAAATCATTTGGAGGGTTGTACCTTTGTTTCTGTATTTAGGATATCAATGTTTGTCTTTAGGAAGGACCACACCTTTATTCTGAGAAAAGAGTTGCTTAATATCATGTATATATAAGTAGAAACATACTAAGGGAAGGAACCCATGTAGATGTTTTACACAGAGATGATACATATTCTCTTTAGCAATAAAAGTTGGGTGAAGTTGGATCATATGTTAAAATTGTTTTTAAAAATGTAGTTTAAAAAAAATGGTTCCAAAATGGATATTTCAAGTACTGCAAGCATCAAAAATGCTTTTTTGGCAGTATGCTTGCATGCTATTTGTTTGTGTGCTTGTTTTTGTCTCTGCACTTACTTAAAGTAGAGTGGGAATTAAAACCAGATCATAGGAGAAAGTACTTTTGATTTAATCTTACTGTCACTTCATTTTAAAGGAAAGATCATGTAAACAAGATGCCTAAATCTTCTTAGAGAATAACCTGGGCTAACTGAGGGTGACATACACATGTGTAATTAAGAAAATACAAGTAAACTTTGCCTAATGTCCTGTCAACTGCTATGGTTGTTTTTCTGAGCCATGGATACAGGCAATTTCCTGTTGGGAGAGATCTGTTATTTATATTTATCATAAATTATGTATCTCGGGGGCAGAAAATGAGATGGGACTTGAACTTGGAAAAAGAATAATGTCCTTTCTCTTTGAAAAAGAGCAGAGAGTTTTAGGAAGTTATTCCCATTAGTCAGGCTGAGATTGTCACTCTTTCATGAGAAACTATCAGAAACTAATCGAGGATGGTGAGGTAAACCCTAGGACTATGGGCTTTAAGAGTGAATAATACCACTTCTGGGTATATACCCAATGGAATGAAAATTTTCATGTCAAAGAGATGCCTGCACTCCCATGTTCATTGCAACTATTTACAATAGCCAAGATGTGGAACCAACTGAAATGTACATCGACACGTGACTGTATAAGAAAATTGTGGTATATATACACAATGGAATACTACTCAGCCATAGAAAAGAATGAAATTTTGCCATTTGCATCAACATGGATGAACCTGGAGCAAATTATGTAGAGCGAAATAGGATGGGCAAGAAAGAGAAATACTACATGTCATCACTCATAAGGTGGGGGGAGAGAGAGGAAAGAAGGAAGGAAGGAAGGAAGGAAAGAAGGAAGGAGAAAGAAAGAAAGAAAGAAAGAAAGAA
>NW_007733136.1:92167-96057 GCF_000696425.1 Galeopterus variegatus | reverse complement strand
AGAAAGGAGGAAGGAAGGAAGGAAGGAAGACCACAATAAAACATTCAACTTTCAGAAGGAGAGAACAGACTTATAGTTATTGGAGGCGGGAAAGGGGGGCGGGGAGGAGGTTTAGGGATTAATTGGGTAAGGGACACAAGGAAGAATTACAATTCATAATGATGAACATGCTAATAATATTGATTTGATCATCACATCCTGTACGCAAATAGTAGTCAACTCTGTACCCCATAAATATGTAAAATCAAAAACAAGTCATTTTTTTTGGAAAGGAGTGAATAATAGTAATGATAAGTCTCCTTTCACTTTTATTTTCATTCTTTCTCAGTTTTGTTGAATCTTATTAGAAGGCACAACCCTGTTTCTATTTTGTTTGGAGGGATTAGCTAAAATAATTAGGTAAAATAATTCCTCTCTTCAACAGGGGTCACTGTGGGAGTGTCAGAGGTGGTCACTAATGGCTACAAGCCCCAGAAGTGTGGCTATATCAGGAGTTTTGGCAGCAGTGAAAGTGGTGCTGTGCTATTGAGAGGGGCGTAACTTGAGTTTATTTTATTTTTTTCCTCAATAGAAAATGAAGCATTTCCCAGGAAGTTAATAGAGATAGCTGTGAAGCCAGTTTTTAAAATTCAGGCTAATGTGGGCTTGAACAAAATAATTTGAGATAAAACAGATACATAAATTCATTCTACAGACATAGGTTAGTGAGGCCCAAGGACAAACATTTCTGTACAGAATCTATCTAATGAACAGCAGGACTATCTAATGAAATTTTTTTGTAACTCCAAGTATCCACTCTGCTAGCTCTTCCCTCAGGTTCTTCTTGCACTTTCTATGGTAAAAGGCATCATCAAAATCCTTCTCTTGGCTTAGAGTGTATATTCATTTTCCTAAGGGCGATTTCATAGAGTTCCTTCTTCCACCATGTTCTCCTTCAGGAAGATACATTTGGGAATCTCCATGAGACCTGGCATCAGCTTCTGCACTTCCTGAATATGTTCCCAAACAGGACATTCAAAATCACATGCAAATTCCTTCTTGTGTACAGTACTAGAAACCACAAATTACTCAAAGATAAATAAGCAACTCTAAACAATTCCAGTCTATAGTAACACATATAGAAATCACTATTAAACCAATTTAGTGCATAAAATTTATTAAAATACTTTAAAGGGTAATTTTTAAAATTTAAAATTCAGAATGATATCTGAGCCGTTTTTTTATTTAACTCATCTAATTGCATTGAATGCATGTAATATTGAAGACATTATATAAAAAGTTATGTACAAGACTGTCATGTCCCAATGACATGTATAAATGTGCAAATGTGAGAATTTGCCCAAGTTCAGTTCTAGAAATCACATATTAAATTAAGAATCAAATTAATAAACGGACTAAAAAATTGCCACCTTCCTTATTTTGTTTTATTGCATATATAATGATGGTAGTCATATTAGTTGCATTTTGGTTTGTGAAAAACCACTCTGAGGCTTAGTGGCAAAAACAATAATCACATATTTATCCATAATTCTGTGGTTCAGCTGGGTGCTGGTTCTGGTCTAGGCCCAGTTTGCTGATCTTTATAGTCAATGGTGGAATGGCTAAGAGAGCTGAAACAGCTGGACAGGTGTGGTCTCCCTCTGAGCATTCTCTCATCCTTTAAGAGTCTTGCCTTGACTTGTTCTCATGGTGGGGGAAAGGTTTCCAGCAGCAAGAGAGGGTAGGTCATACTCATGCACAAGCAATTTTCTTTTGTTTTTGTTCCATTGAATGTCACATAGCCAAGAAAAATTCAGCATGGAGAGGGACTATCCTAAGTTATATGTACAGGGAAGTAAATTTTGGCCACCAATTTGCAAACGATGTCTTCCAGTAGATGTTTAATGTGGATGAGATTCTAATAAATAAATAGAGAAACAGAGAAAAAGAAAATCTGAAGTTGTTCTAATATCAACTAACTTTATGGTGGAAGGTCTTTCCTTCAAGCTCTAAAGGGTTTTATTGCTCTCTTCATAGTATTTTATTTTCATATTTATATCTAAGGATTTTTTTCAATGTAATAAAATCTATGGATTTAATTTTGGTTGACATGATCCTTAATCACACCCAGAGAAAACTGATTTCTTAATCAAGTGAAAAAAAAATCCTGTTAATTAATGTGTATATGTATACTTTCCTGTCTTTTTATGGATCCAAAAGTAATTAATACTGATATAGAACAATCACAGTTAGTGTACAATTTAAAGATGTTATTTGAATAATCAGTAGTCCTGAACATACTGAATATACCTGACTTGGTTATCTTTGAAACTACCTTTGAGCCAAATAAGTCTGAGAAAAAAAAGAGAGAGTAATGAAATCTACAATTTGAATTGAATATATTCATTACCACTGAAAATTCCATTGTTCTGGTGAGAATTCTGGGTTTCTTTTTAGCCATACTGATGGTTGATGTTGCTGCCAACCTTTGTTTAAGAAGATAGTATTATGAAACAAATAAATACCATAAATGCAACCACAAATGCCAGAAAAAGTGAGGTAATAAATAAGGAGTGAAAGTTTGGGGCGTGTGGCCCATTTCCATTTGTAACCACCTACAAATAGCTTCCAGACCAACAGTTATAAATAACACAGTCTACTCGGTAACTAGTGCCGGGTGATATGGCACCATATGAGTTGATTGCTGGGATCCAATCAGAATCTCTTAATTAATAAGAGAAAGTTTCTTCCAGAGTGATGTGTACAACATTGTTTTTCAAGTTCATTTTGGTTGAGGCTTGAGGGTTGGCATATACAGTGAATATAAAATTCTATTTCAAATTATTGAATTATTTAAGGAAAATATTTAAGCAATGTATGAGGTATAATCCTGGCCAAAAGCCTGCAATATTAAAACAAGTTAAATTGTTTGTTAACCATTGTGAAATCTATAACCTCATTCATAACTTCTCTTGGGAAACTGTACAAATGTTATGGCATGTAGATTTTAAAAATTAGAGAATAACAAAATAGATGTAACATAAATTTAATGAACACACTAGATATTTTCTCTGGGACTTCCAAATAATAATATTTTTTTGTCTCATTTCTACATCATATATAAGAGGAATATAAAAATCTGAGGGTTTACAAAGCACTTTCCATTTGACTTTCACGTAACTGTGTGATTTATAATAGTTGAAAAACTAATTGTGATTCAAAGAAGTTGTAGTAAGTTACTTTATAAAGTCATCTCAATAATTATTATTTAATAAGGTTTAGAATGCAGATCTCTGTATTTTCCAAAATATCAGTGTTAAATTTTGTGGAAGCTTACTTACACAAGGTCAATTTGAAAACATTTTATAAAAACAAATACAAGTGCTTGCCAGGAAGATATAACAATTTTAAAAGGCTTAGATATTTATTTTATTCTTTTTTTATTTTAATTCTTGGTGCTTTTCATGAACTTTTAATTCTAACATGAAGTGTAGAGAGATCTGAGGTTCTCTATTTCATTCTATACATGAAATATTGAACTAGTATTTTGTCATATTTCTGTTTTACAGAATTCTTCATTTACATGAGGAAAAGAATCTAAACTGCCTTACTTTAGCACTTTTTTGTATTTGCACACTAGAACACATAAAAATGTCTTGAGTTGCAAGAAATTTGGATAAAAATGCCATCAAATTTTCAGTTATTGATTGTTTAAGATAAAGACTACACATTTTCTCAAGAATATTTTAAGAGTTGCATTTCTGAAACTACAGTACACATTTACATACCAGTAATTGAACAAACAATATCAAATTAAACATAGTCTACTGGAAACAGTAGACACCTAGTGGATAGTTTTTGAATGAATCAATGTAAGAAGACCTAGTAGTTTAATAAAGGGAAAACAAACA
>NW_007733136.1:90291-91523 GCF_000696425.1 Galeopterus variegatus | reverse complement strand
AATGTGCCAAAATTCTATATTGTAACATAATTAACATAGAGGAGCTCAAGTTAAATGCTTTCTTAATAGTGGATTGCTCCTACCCTAAAATAAAATTCTGATTTGAAATGGGTCTCAAGTGTCCATTTCATTTTGAATTTCTTCTCTTAATAATCTCAAAACAAGTAATAACATGGGAAGTATAAACACATGATTTATAATTTTTACTGTAGCTTATTTACTTGTATAAGTATTTTAAAAGCTTTCAAGTATATTTTATATGCACTGTGTATTCTGACACTTACAATGTGGATTTAAGTTTTATACATAAAATGCAAAGTTATAAAATTTTAAAAATAAAATTAGGAGAAAATTGTACATCTTTGTCATATTAAAGGATGTCTTTTAAAAGGAGCAAAGAGATAAGGCAAAAGTTAGTAATTTCTATGTATAAATATATAGAATATGAAGAGAGACAATGCATACTAGGTCAACAAACATAATAAACGAATGATTATTATTCAGAATATATAAAAACTTCCACAAATCAGTAAGAAAAAGACAAATACTTCAACATAATAATTGGTAATATGTGTAAATGGACATTTTGATGAGTGGCTCATAATTGTATGAAAAGATTTCAACCTCTTTTGTAATTAGGGAAATTCCATTTCAAACCACAATGAGATGCCATTTCCCACCCACCAGATTGGCAAAAATTAACACGTCTCAAAACATGAAGTTTTGGCAAGGATGAAGAATGAAGGGAACTCATACAAAACAGGTAGACTGTACATTTAGAGCAAACATTTTTTAAAGCAATTTGGCATTATCTAATAAAGCTGAGACTGTGAAGACCCAGCAACTCATAATTCCACTCCTGAGAATATATCCTAGAGAAACACTGACCCATGTTTGCCACTAGTTGCATAAATGAGCGCTGAATGCTAATAACAGTGGCACTGTTTGTACTAGCAAAACAAAGGGAGACAAACAAATGAAGAAATGAACAACAACAACAAAAAAACCCAAACAGAACCAAGCTATGCATTAAGAGAAAATTAATATACTGTGTTACATTAATGTGATGCAAAACTATTCTCTAGTAAAATGAATGAACTGTAGCTGCAAGTATCAATGTAACTAAATCTCAAATACATTATACTGGTTAATAAAAACAAGTTGCAAGAGCAGTAATGAAAAGAAAACCAAAAATTTTGGTTGTGTTACCACTACCTGGTTTGGGGGAAAGA
>NW_007733136.1:88681-89939 GCF_000696425.1 Galeopterus variegatus | reverse complement strand
TTAATAGTTTACACATAAATATTGACATCGATTTATGTTTTCAGAATCTAATATAAATTGAGAACATCTGAAAATAGATGTTCTAACAGTTTCTTGCCATACTTTAGTGGTTAATCGTGATCAATCAATACATTGGCACGCTTTGGAGATCACGTGCCATTAAGGAAGAAAGGGGTTCGCTTAACAGCAATAATAAAAAAGAGGTCATATTTTTCATTTCTGTGCCTTTCTCTCCTACTTACCATATCATTGAGGATTCAGTATGGAAAGCAGAAGCCATGGTGCATGTTTTCAGCAGGAAGAAATATAATGCAGGGAAATAGACACATCCACAACTGCTGGATGTACTGGGAGAGTGAAGGGGAGCTGCCACCAAGGAGTTCCCATCTGTGTAGCCACAAAATGGGGGATTCTCAGGAAGATACCCAAAGACATTGGCAGAAGCCCACAAAAAATCAAACATGAAGATTACGGGGCTGCACCAGCAGAGATTTTGTTCATTCTTCAATGATTCTCAAGTTTCCCAGATGATTCTGATGCAGGATGTCTGAAGTTAAATCCTCAAGAATCTCTGCTGTAGATGATTATTCTTTTACTACGCTCTTAACTTCTTCTAAGACATCATAAAAAAATAATTACATAAATATGACTGCATTGCTTTCAACAGTGGCAGTAATTAGGAAACGAATGGTTGTGCTTAGTGGACAACTTGTCAATCATAAGTGGCTGCCTCTACCATCCGCCTGTGGATGACAAGCAGAGATTAGGTAGAATATTTTGGCTACCCTGACCTAGCAGATTTTCCACAGAACTGCCCTAGCCTGGACCACCATAGGCCGACTGGAATTTAAGAATTTAAGTATTGTTCCAACACGTGTTTATAACTAATTTAAGCTATTCAGAAAACTATGTTTATATTGAGACTCAGCTCTGGAGCTCCAATGTCCATTACAATTTGGCAACTTCCCCCACCTCTCTGGTTCTCTCTCTTACATTTCAGGAAAAAAGAAACTTGCTAACTTGAGATTTTAGAGCAAACTCTACAGGAACCTATACTGATGCACACTGACTAAGGTGTCTGTGACTCAGTAGAACATCCATGTGGAAAAGGACAAG
Source organism: Galeopterus variegatus (assembly GCF_000696425.1). NCBI lineage: Eukaryota > Metazoa > Chordata > Mammalia > Dermoptera > Cynocephalidae > Galeopterus > Galeopterus variegatus. The sequence continues at coordinate 88,823 of NW_007733136.1, read as the reverse complement.
ATTCTCAGACTAACAATATCTTTCTGAGATTGAAGAATGTCAATGAAGTTTTAGTTAATCTACTCTTATACTCCTTAAGCAAGTTTAGCTAAATTAATTGATTAACTTATCCTACTTATTAAGAAATAAGCTTCAAAGATTG
>NW_007733136.1:85926-88041 GCF_000696425.1 Galeopterus variegatus | reverse complement strand
ATACTGATGCACACTGACTAAGGTGTCTGTGACTCAGTAGAACATCCATGTGGAAAAGGACGAGATTCTCAGACTAACAATATCTTTCTGAGATTGAAGAATGTCAATGAAGTTTTAGTTAATCTACTCTTATACTCCTTAAGCCAGTTTAGCTAAATTAATTGATTAACTTATCCTACTTATTAAGAAATAAGCTTCAAAGATTGCTCATAACAAAGAGGTGGAGAGAATTCAGCAGGACATGGACCACCTAGTTTTTCTCAAAGCCTATCAACATTGATACATTTTTCTAGCTTAAATTCTTATGAAATGTGAGGAGAGGAATATGGACAGATATACTTTTTGCTAATGAAAATAATGATTGTAACTACCTGGAAAAGCTGTGTTCAGCTTATATTTCACAAGATTTTTATCACTTTATTCATTCATATAAAGTGGACCCTCTTATTAAATCCATTTTATAAATGGCAATTAACTTGCTTAGTATCTCAGAGTTTGTCAGGAGTAGAGTTTCCTCTGTTTGTCTCTCGACTTACAATAGAATGCCTGGGAAGCTCCGTGGGAGACAATTCCTCCACTGTCTCTGTCACACTTGTCCCTGCCTCATCCGGCACTGTTGGGTCCAGGAAATCTTCTCAAACCAACAAAGTCTTTGCTTAAAAATCCATTAGTAATACCCCAATAATGTGGCTGTGTAAACCCACAAACTTGCCCAGACCCAAAAACCTCTGTTTTCCACGGTCCTGTGTAAACTCTCGCCTACCTTCTTAATTTTGGCACCTTAAAAATAGAGCAGTGCATCTCATAATTCCACATTTCATGGATTTTTTTCCCTTGCTTCCTGTCCTGTTTTGACCTCTGAGATATATGCCTCAACCTGTAAACCTTGACCACACTTCACCCCTATGCCCTTTGTTCCTCTGAACACAAGCTTTAGCCTCCCTGCTCTCTGCACCTGAACATTCCTATGTTCATTTCCTGGCTGGCCACCAGCCTGGCCTGACCTCCAGGGCTTAGTTTCTTGGCTTGGCTTACCTGGAGGTTGTATTCAATCTATTATAGTCACGGTAGGGAGTAGTATTCTGGGAAATTTCATTTGTTCTTTGAATGTCAAACACCTAATACACGGACATCACTTTTTAGAGTATTCTGCACATATGTTCTCTTCTGAAGAAGCAGTGTGGCTGAGTGATTAAACACAGAGGAAAACTAAGTCAGACTGTTGAGATTCAAACTCTACCTGTTTTGCTCTCTAGCTGTGTATCCTTGGGCAAGCTTCTTGAGCTATCACTATATAGCTCAGTTTCTTCATTTATAAAATTTATACAGTAGGAAGCATACCATTGTTGAGATTATTAATCAATAAATGTAAGGAATTTTGAACTCTTCTTGGCACAAGATAGGTGCTATGTATTTTAATATAGTTTGAAACAGTAGGATGTTAACAGTGATTTTACCACATATTTTATTTTTCATTTAACAACTGTAATTTCTTCTACAAATGACAGTAAATAGGCTTCTTTATAGCAATGGCTAAATTCAATTGTCCCAAAATGTACCCATATACCTTCCCTGGCAAGTGTATACACATAGTATGTGTTGTATAGAGAATTCTATGAGACTTTAACATATCCATTTTGGGTATTGAAAAAATTCTGCATAATTTCAACAACTTAAGTCTGTGTTTCTAACAACAACCAACTGCATAGGATGCACTTTGCCTTGAACAGTGGTAAGAAAACCAGGCTGCTCAAAATGAAGTGTCTGTGGGGTTCATATAATGATCTAAATGAGGTGTTTATATAGGGGAAATGGTGAGTTGGAATGGGTAATGCATGATTGTACACAGACCAGTCATAGGATCATGTTTGCAGTTTAGAAATATTTCTCAGATAGCAGTGTGAGGATAATCATAGTCCCTGGGACCAGATAGAACACAATTTCTGTCATTCAGACCCGAAACAATGATGCCAGAAATAAGACAGGAGAGGAGACTGAGAGGAGCAATGATAAAGAAGTAAAACCTATAGACATAATGGCTAATTGAATGGAGAACAAGAGAAGGCTAGTACCACACTTTTCACAAGCTACTAAATGGCTACTTCTGCCTTTTAT
>NW_007733136.1:58142-84997 GCF_000696425.1 Galeopterus variegatus | reverse complement strand
CAGGATATTGTTACATCAACTATTCCTGTACTAAGCAGAGAAATATTATATAAAGGCATAACAGAGAAAGCTAGAATGCAATAGTAGAAGGACTTTTAGGCATTATTGAGGTTCAACTCTAAGGCTGGAGCCCATGAATTGCAGTGTTGTCAATCCCCACCACTTTCTGATGTTCTAAACCAGTCCTTCATAGCCTGGATGTTGGAACAAAGATGCAGAATAGTTGGCTTTACCCAACCATAGAGGATTTAAAAACTGGTTAGTCAGACACACAGAGGCAAACCAGCCAGGATTAGTGGTGAGACAGTTGTTGCAGTGAGAAGACATAGGGTGACCAAGAGGCACATGGCGGAAAGCAAAGCAGAAAGAGAATGGGCAACTCATTCTGGAAACGTGAATGGAACAGAGACAAGACAGGTAGATGAGTGCAGTGATGGTGTGTAATGGATGTAAGAAAGAGCTGCCTGGAAAGATGGGAAGATCATTCCAATATTGGCATGTTGGGGGTCAAAGTGAAGTCACATCAGATTGGGTCAAAGACAAAGCCTTGAACTATCATTCCCAGAGTTGCATAGATGACTTTTTGCAACCACTGGTTGCTTTTTAGTGGTATTGCATGACTTTTCTACAGTAGTTCCCTTCTCTAGCACTTTCTCTGTGACAGAGCCACATAGATTCAGGGAATAAATTCTATTCCACCTGGGGCCAGAGAACTTACTCTTTCCAATCCAAAGTTGTCTGGGGTTTTCTTAGAAAACAGCACTATAACCATCAGGTCAACTCAGAATCAAGGACCAAATATAAAACTAATGATAGAACTGACTAATTCTTCCCTCAGATCAGTTATGGCATCCTAGCAATGTGGTGATTGATCACAGGGATGTCTGAAATTAGTATCACTGTAATCACTGGAAATCAAAGATGCTGGACAACTCTTCCCAACAAGCTTTTGCCATAGAGATTTTGGGCTTAAGAACAATCTAGGAGAAGCCACTGCCAAGTTCCCTGGAGGACCAGGGGAAATAGTAGAGGAGACATCAGGATATGGGCACCATTATGGTACCTACATAATTGTATCCAGGAGGGAATGAACTCATAGTTTCTGAAAAGAATGCTCTGGTTGTGACTTCTGATGCATTCACTTTCTCCTCATTGTTTTAAGTCATCCCGTAGAGATGAGAGTCCCAGTCTTCATTATCTATTTAACATTTGGAGAAGGGAGATGGTTGTTATTTGATTGTATACCATTCAATAAGAAATGATAGCATTATCTTTAAGAATGCTCTGGTTGTGACTTCTGATGCATTCACTTTCTCCTCATTGTTTTAAGTCATCCCATAGAGATGAAAGTCCCAGTCTTCATTATCTATTTAACATTTGGAGAAGGGAGATGGTTGTTATTTGATTGTATACCATTCAATAAGAAATGATAGCATTATCTTTCCTGTCTTTTTAAGTCTTTCTTTCTGCTGAGAAATTTATTTTTTTTAAATTACTTACAACTTTTCTTAGATTTTGTTTTGTTTTGTTTTCCCTAAATAATTCCTAGGCCACAATATCATTTAGTATAAAGAGAAAAATATGGTGATTTCAAGTATTTAGTTTAAAGTCTTAGCATCATTTTGAAACCATATAATGTAATGGTTAAAATCAAGGGCTCTGGTCTCAGATTGTCTGGGATTAAAAATCTCAGCTCTGTCACTTCTAGTTACATAATGGGCAACTTACTTTGACTTATTTGGGCTTCAATTTCCTCTGAAGTAAAATGGTGTTTATAGTAATATTTGTTTTGTGGACTGTTTGTGAAGATTGAATGTAAAACATTAGGAATAGTGTCTGATAATAGTAAGCAATCAACAGATGTCAGCTCTTAGCATAGGATACTTCTGTATACCAAACATATGCATTATAACAAATAGGATTTACAAGTGGCTGCTCACTTTCTATTCATGACTTGCTACTATTTTAGATGAGATGAAATGAAATGCTAATATTATATCAATAGATTGATTATTATAGAAATTGCTTCAATTTGTGATGATTATAAATTTTTCTTTATTTCTGTTTCTCTGAACTCTCCATTTGTGTCTGCTGGAAGATTTAAGATTTAAAGCTAAATCCCTTTGAAAAGAGAGGTAGGCAAGAAGTTGGGATTAACTCTAAACATTGTGAATATACTTGTCAGTCTCCAAAAACAAGGATTTGCTCTTCCCTCTATTAAAAACCATAGCAAAACTTTTGTCCTTGAAGGTTTTAGTGCAGTGGTTAATGTTGAACAGCTAGGGGCTGAATGATTAATCTGAAAACAGAAGACATAAGAAAAGCTGTTGGAATCAACAACAGAGTTTAGTGCCTGGTAATTATACATAACTAAATGTCTCTGCTTGTCCATAAATCCTCTCATAGAGATGGCATGATTCATTTTTATGGGCTAGAAAGAAATTTGAGGGTATTTTTTGAAAGATTATAAGAGGATTCTCAGGTCCCAATGTAATTTGAGGAGACAACTCTTAAGAGAGAGCTTAGATGGAAGAGCATCAAAGGAACGGAAGTTATGCAGAAGCAACATTTAGATGAGATAAATCCCAAGGGATGAGTTTTGAATAAGACACTAAAGCAAATAAAATTAGCCCATCTGACGGAAATGCATCTGGATTTGCATGATTATTAGCGATTTCTGTTAGATGGGCTATTTGTCTTAGTGTCATATGTATAATACATGTATATTATATATCAAGTTATTTTTATAGAAAGTTTTTTCTTATAGATCAGACCCTCTTTAACTGATAGGTTAAATCATCAATTAGATGCAAAATTTAAATTTTGCTCCTTTTTATTGTCAAAAAAACCCAAAAACAAAACAGAGATGTGGCCACAGGACAAGACAGTGATGTTTACTTATTCATTCAACAAACATTTATTGAACACCTAAACATACTAGGTACTTTTCTGGGCACTTATACTGGTTTGCTTATATTAAAATTATTGTTCTTAACAGACAATCATTATGGGGATGGCAGAGATGATAAAATTACTCAAACTCTTCTATAGTTACCTGCTCATTAAGTAATTTTGACCTGAAACTAAATATCAAAACATATTTTTAATCAAAAGTTGGGGAAATTCATAAGGACAAGCGTATTTCAAGAAGTTCTTAGAAAAATAGACTTGAAAGATAATAACAAATTTTTTTCTTGAACTTTTTGAAGTACCCTCTATATTGAGGATAAGTTTACTCTCAAAGAAGTAACTGTGAGCATGAGTGAAAATATTAAAATTCATTTTTTATTCATATAAACAATCATGACTAAAGAAGAGATCAAAAGAAAAGATATGCAAAATGCAAATATTAGACAATTATTTCTTCTTTAAATTAAGTTGACTGAGCGGAAAATAACAATAAAATGCACCCATTTTAAATGTGTAGTTGAGTGATACTTGGGAAATGTATACACCTTTGTTACCACAAGTAGGACATTTCCATCACTTCCAAATGTTTGCTTGACCCCTTTTCAGTCAATCTCTACTACTCCCCACATTCGTCAGGCAAATTACAATCTTCTTTCTTTTTTTTATTATACATACATATGGGGTACATTGATTTTCAATAATTGCGTAGAATGTGTGGTGGTTAGATCCATATAGTTAGTTTATTCATCATCACAATATGCAATCATTCTTTGTAGTCAACCCACATATGTACAGCAAACTGATCTTTGACAAAGGCACCGAGAACATACCCTGGGGAAAAGACTGCCTGTTCAATAAATGGTGCTGTGAAAACCGGATATCCATTTGTACAAGAATGAAACTTAGTCCGTATCTTTCACCATATACCCAAATCAACCCAAAATGGATTAGAGTCCTAAATATAAGGCATGAAACCTTAAACTCCTAGAAGAAAACATAGGGGAAACATTCCAAGATTTAGGAGTGGGCAATGACTTTCTGAATAACACCCCAAAAGCACAGGCAACAAAAGAAAAATAAACAAATGGGATTATGTCAAATTGAAAAGCTTCTGCACAGCCAAAGAAACAATCAATAGAGTGAAAAGACATCATCCTAGAGAATGGGAGAAAATATTTGCAAAAAATGCATCTGACAAGGGATTAATATCCAGAATACACAAAGAACTCAGACTACTTTACAGCAAAAAAAAAAAAAAAAAAAAAAAAAGCCCAATTAAAAAATGGGCAAAGGAGCTGAATAGACATTTCTCAAAGGAAGACATAAAATGGCCAACAGATGCATATAAAAATGCTCAACATCACTAATCATCAGAGAAATGCAAATCAAAACCACTGTGAGATATCACCTCACCCCAATCAGACTGGCTGTTATAAAAAAGACAGAATAACAAATGCTGGTGAGGATGTGGAGAGAGAGGAACTCTCCTGCACTGTCGGTGGGACTGTAAATTAGAATAGCCATTATGGAGAACAGTATGGAGGTTCCTTAAACAACTACAGATAAAACTTCTGTGAGATCCAGGAATACTACTCCTGGGGATATATCCAGAGGATTGGAAAACATCAGGTTGAAGGGATACCTGCGCTCCCATGTTTATTGCAACTCTATTTACAATAGCAGGTGATGGAACCAACATAAATGTCCATCAATGGATGACTGGATAAGGAAATTGTGGTAGAAGCACAATTAGGGGTATATACACAATGGAATACAACTCAGCCATAAAAAAGAATGATATTCTACCATTTTCAACAACATGGATAAGACTGGAGAAAATTATCTGAAGTGAAACAACCCAGGTATAGAAAGAAAAATAGCTCATCTTCTCACTGAAAACTGGGAGCTGAATCCATAAATAAACAAATGAACAATGAGGAGAGGCTGAGGGAAAGAACAAAACAACAATCACAGTAATACATTGAACTTTTAGAAAACTAGAGGGGGGCTAATGAGGAATGATAATCTGCTTTATGTCCCTATAGATAAGACCTGTCTGTAGTAGAATTGGCAATTATTTCTTGCACATATATAATAACTAACAAAAGATAAGAGATTAGATTATTTAAGTATGTCATTTTAAAAGTGTGATTAAAAATTCCAAATTTATTACAAAATAGGTTCATCATACTTGCAGTATTGCAATCATTAATGGTGATCAGTGACTTCCTTTAGGATTTTAGATCTACTGGAAAGGCCCATTCTATACCTCTCCCTTTGGGATTGGTTCAAGGCTACCCACATAAAATACATGAGTGAGAGAATCTTAGACTATTAAGACAAGAGTCATTTAAGCCAACAAATTCAAAGTGTAGACAAAGAAGATGAAGTTCAGATCGCTAAAACCGTTACCCAAGATCACCCAGATACTGAGAAGAAAAAGTGAAAAAAGAGATCAGCTCCAGTAATAGAGTCCATAAAATGACTTACTGACTTAATAAGAGTCCCTAAACTGATAATTCATATTCTGGAGATTCAGTTAAGCATCTGCTTTAGTCAACTCTAAAACAGTGGCTTTTACATATTTCTGATACTATGTCTTTTTGTTTTCAATTTGGCATTCCTAATCTGTTGTAGCCACTTAAGTAAAATTGAAATGCTTGAGTTAACTGAAATAATCACAGCAATATTTTCATTGTGGTTTGATCCTATAATATTAGAATTTGTAAATGACTCTAGTCTGGCTGTGGTTTATTGATAGTCATATTGCCATTATATACTATAAGCCAATTTTGTTTGGATTCAATAAATATTTGATAACACTGTTAAATCCCAGTCTTGCATTTATGGAGGACTTAAAATTACAAAACATTTCTACATGCATTGTCTTAAAATGGTATCTCTTTTTTTCATAGATCAGAAAATTAAAGCTGGAAATTAGAAGAATGGTTTCCCTGAGATCATGGAGGTAATGAGCAGTAGAATGAAACCGGAACCTAATTCTTTCTTCTGGTCTAGAGCTTACTTCAAGGTTAAAACTTGTCCATCACTGTGTGTCCATCACTGTCAGCTGTGTCTCTCCCTGTCTCCCCCAACTCTCCCTTCCTATCCGTTAGCCATCCAGCTTTCCCTTGTTGCCACATCCCTGTATAGTGACAAGTTGATCCTGTGTTGTTGATAAACGATTTAAGTAGATTCAAATACTAAGAGTTCATGAGTATCAGATGAAATTTCTGACCGTGCAAATATGTCTTTCCCCCTTTTCCTTCTATAATAGGGCTTTGAGATTAAAGACTATAATTCTTAACCAAATATAGCATTTATTTATGTTTTTAAAGTCCATAGAGATATCTGGTGTTCAACATAAGGAAAATTAGATTTTAGGGGAATGGGAGGATTGGACTAAGATCAGGGAAAAAACAACGCTTCTTGGATTCTCAATCTCCACTTCTGCAGGGGTTAGGGGAAGCTTTCCACTCATATTTTCTTGAGGCCTCTTGAGCCCTAAGCATAATTCATTTAAGCAGTAAAGAGGAACTTCCCTCTGGCTATGTCCTGAGACTATCTAGAACTTCCAAGTTTCTGTTTGACTCTGAAACAAATCACTTGTATGGGATCTGCATGTTTATTGTTTATTTGATTTTTACATATATTCATCTCTTCACTTGTTTCTTTTTAAGGGGGTGAGTAGCCTACAACAATATCTTGGGGCTGAATGTAAACAAAACTTTGAATTAAATAATGAGAGTTTTCAAAAGCAATCTCTGTTGTTATGACCATTGCAGCCAATATAGTGAAAAATCGGTGTTTTCTTATTAAGGAATAGACATGCCTAACAGACTTCCTTCTTGAAAATATGTCAGATCTTCCCAAAATGTTCATAATATTCAAAAGATTTTTTGGTTATTTTGGTGCTTAATCTTGCAGGTGATTTTAAAAATATATTTACTTTAAGTCCATAATTCATAATGCTTTTGCTTTACTGCTTATATCTTACATTATTTTTGTATATTACTTTTATTGTAATAAATTTCTTCCTCAATATTAAATTATTTTTAATTTAATTGGTATAGAAAATTTTGGTTTTTGGTCCAGGATATTTTCAGAATGGCTATTGTTTTTATGCAGAAAAATGATGAATATAACATATATTGATTTTTAATTGTCCCAATTATTAAACATTAATTATTTCTTGCATTTTTAAAATTTGGTTGTCTTTTATTTCCGGGCTTGCAAAACAAGTGTTTACAAAAATGCCAGTAGGACTCCACATTTCAAATATTCAATTTAAGATTGTTTTTAAAAGTTACATTGCTTAGGTCATTCAGGACACTATTAATTGATAGTTGGTGAATACACATATAACGTTGACTTTAACAGACATGCTACTAGTGTCGCATTATTAAGAATAAATTTTACAATGGTGTGTTTGTATAAATGCACACAGAGATACACATATATAGGTAAGAAGATAGATATATACATATATACATATAGGTACATGCATACATATGTACATACATTTAAATAGACATCTACATTTCTCATGTAAATCAGCTCAAAAAATCTGGTTCTCTTCACCGTTCAGGCATTATGAGAATTCTCACTTCCTTCAAGTAAAGTATGACAAGAGACTGGTTTGCTTACTAACTGTAAATAAAAATGACAAGTGAGTATAATAATTTTATTGCCAGAACTCTTCTCTATAGCTTTCTCTTTCTCTGAAATGTCAATAGATAAATCACATATTGTTATAGAGTTTCTATAACACGGAAGCAGCTTTAAAGGCTTAGTCAACCCATGAAGGAAAGGTTCACCTCAAAGCGGTTTGGAAAACTTGCAGACTTTGTGAAAGAAAAAAAAATGGGGGGAGACTAAGATACTGATATTTTTAAATCATTTATTACTGTAGCTTAACCTAGCCTGTCCTAATTAATATTCCTATTCTGATATAATTTAAAAATATTTTAAGGTCTTAATTTTAAAATATTGGTGTGTATCAAGATATTTTTTTCTGACATATTATTATTCATGTTAATATATTTTTAATGTTAAATGTTTTGCAAAAATTAATAAGATTTTAAATAATTTGAATTGGCTGCTTCTGAAAATATGATTTTGTTTTGCTAATGGATGGTATTGTCGTATTTTAAGAGGACATCTGATTTTAAAGTAAAATAAAGCTCCAAAGAAGAGAAAGAAACAATATTCTAAAAATGAAAAAAAAATAGAAAGACTTCTAAGGCATCAATAAATATTGTTCGACACCTTGAAAGATGCTGAACTTAAGAATATAGAACATATTTGTAGAAATGTCATTATCTTAGAAATATATAATGTGTATATGCAATCTTTTTATTTTGTTTCATATATGATTTACTTCATTAGTTTTAGGATTTAATTTTGTTTTGCTTTGTTTTCAGGAAAGAGAATTGTATTTTTATTATCATAATTTATGGTGGAAATCCATTGTTTTAGCCCACGCATTCCCTCCTTTGGTGGCAGAAGACCTCTTTCCTGTGGAAATCCATTCTATGTGCCTTTGGTGGGACCCCAATCTCTTGCTCTTTCTATAAGATTATGTTCATAACTGAGGCCTTGGCAAGATATGACGAGACCACAATGAATGTTAGAAAGTTGCACAGGCAATTAAAGTACGTTTAAGTAGAGTTCTTCGTGAATTTTTCAATTATAGAACAAAGACTTTCTCTTTCTGCTGAGATTGTTGACCAGTTATTTCTACATCTGGAGACAGCTGCTAACAACTGAATGAAAACTTGAAGAGAAACGGAAAGAGATTCTGTTAAAATCATTATAGTTTTAGTAAATAAAGGAAATAGGGGGAGGTGAAAGACTTTTCCAACATCAGTTGAATGATTGGAAAGAAACTGCATTATTTAACCTTCTAAATTAATGGGACCAGTTAACCGCTTCCCCTGCAAACACAAACAGAACTTTTTGGTGGTGGGGCACTAATTTAATCAAGATGAATTTTAATCTTTTTCTGTGGAAGAGTCCTGACTAATATATTATCATCATTATTAGCATAATGATTATTATATTTTATCCTTATTTTGTACTAATGGGAAAAATGCAGAAACATTCATTATTGTATTATAGGCCAGAGATCAAGGAAGGAAAATAGGAAATCTTTGGAAGTTGGGTGAAATGAAGGAAAGGAGAGTAAATTTTAATGACCTAAAGGAAAATAAAATTTCAGTAGAAAAAAAAAAATGGTTACTTCCCTTGTACCACATGGTGACTATAGTTAGTAACAATGTGTTAATAACAATGTATTGAATTCTTGAAAACTGCTGAGATTAGATTTTAAGTGTTCTCACACAAAAAATAAGGATGTGAGGTAATGCATATCTTAAGTAGCTCAATATAGTCATTTCACAATGGATACATATTTCAAAACAACATGTTGCACGTGATAAATATATACAATTTTTATTTGTCAATTAAAAATTTAAGAAGGAAAAGAAAAAGAAAGTAATTTTTAACTAGCTCAACAGAATACCCTTTCCTGTCTAGAATGGGTTTATCTTTACCTCTATTCCTCTAGTTTTTGTTCTTGAGATACGATTGTGTTATGGTATGTATGGTTATACTGTGACATTTTGTGATGTCATTAATTGAAACAGCTAACAAATTCACTTTAGAATCTCATTCCCTCCAAATTCCATATTTCTAATACATTGTGAACTTCTCAGAATTCTGCATAATCAGATACTGCATATATGTATGAAACATTCTTCTGTGAGAAATGGCCAGGAGCTTTAGCCTATGAACTCTGGAAAATGCTGTCTGAAAACTGCATGGAGATGTTGAGGCTCACTTCCAAGTTGAGGAAACTGAGATCACCCAATAGGTAAAAATAATGTTTGCATGCATGGTTCTATAGAGACACAAGAATGGTATGTACATTTGTGTGCATCATTCAAGAAAATTTTCAGCATATCTGACATAAGATCAAAATTGTTTTTACATAAAACTAAATCACAATATCATTTTTATTATTAAACTATTTCAAGTTACAGTTCCTCAATTAACAATAAATATCTGGAAACCAAATCTCCTATGTCATTGTTTTCCAATATTTTGACCCTCAAATATTGGTCTGCTTTATCTGCTGCTACTTCTAATATGTGAGGTTTCACTATGCGAACATACTTAACCACTTACATTAGTACTTCTCTACCTTTTACAGATGTACTTCTCCACCTTTTCTTAATATTATGATAGCGGTAAAATTACTTGAGTAGTTCCATGATGACATAAAACATATCTATGGAACACTCCCCAAAGTTCATTTTTAATTAAGATTCTTTAGGAATTAGGTAATTGAGCAGACGCTCATAACATGGACACCTGCCAGGAACTAACAATAGTTACATTAGTGAACTATGTTACCTAGTAACAAAAACACCATAGCAATACCATAACATTTTAATAATATATCCAAATTGTCTCAAAGTTCTCACAGCCAAATACTTGGCAAATTACTCACAAATATTATATAATCGCCTTTGTGAAGGATGCATTTTGTCTTTTGTCTCAAAGTTCCTTTTGTATATAATCCCAGTTTTTCTATTTCATCCTGGAAACTGGTTCTGTGCCACAATAGGAATGCCAAATGAAAAAAATAGAAACCATAAAATGGAACTAATCAGTAATTCTAGAACTGAATAATAACAGGTTTGAAGTAAAGGGATTTTCCTGGATGGAATTAATAGGTGAATAGGCATGATGGAGAAAAAAGTAAAAATCTTCATGAGGAATCAATAAAAATTAACTAAGGTGAAAAACAGTGAGAAAAAAAATGTTTAAAAGATAAACAGACTTGGGGACTTGTTTAATGACCTCAGACAGTCTAACATATGTGTAATTGAAATAGTAGAAGGAGAGAAAACTGAGGAAATGATACTAAAAGAAAGCATTGTTTAATATTTCCCAAATTTGATGATAGACATATATTTGCAGATATAAGATGCTTGATAGATATCAAGTAGAAAAAAGGAAAATAAGCCAAGTGAGATGCACCTTAGCCAAATGTTTGAAAGCCAAAATAAAGAGTATATCATGAAAGCAACAAGAGAAAATTAATATATTACATACAGGGATGCAAGATTTCAATTAATGGCTGACTTCTCACCAGAGTAAAAGACAAAAAGGACATCTTTTAAGTGCCAAGAGAAAATAAAATACAAACTGTTAACCTAGAATCTTATATCCAGCAAAAATATCCTTCAAAAATAAAGTTGAAATAAGAATATTTTCAGATAAAAGAAAACCAGGGAACCTCATCACCAACAGACTTGCACTTAAAGAAATGTTAAGGGAAGTTTTTTAGCCTGAATGAAAATGATGCAGAGGAAAGACTGTATTCTCAGTAAAAAAAGGAAAGACATCTGAAATGATAAATATCTGAGTAGATGGAAAATACTTTTTTTTTCCTTTTGCTATTTTCTCCATTTTTTAAAGATATATATATATATATATATAAAACATATAATATTGTCTTGTAGGTTTATATGTATGTAAATTTAATGCAACTATAACATAAAGAGGGGGTTATGACATATATATTTGTAAGATTTTGATATTTTAAGGATCTGCATTACCCCTAAGCCAATTATATACAAAACATAATAATAATAAAAAGAAATAAATTGTTGCTAAAAATCCAACAGGAAAATATAAAGGTAATTCTAAAAATTAATCAAAAAATAAAAGTATCACAGACAAGGTTTAGAGTGAAAAACAGAGGAGAAAAGCAAAAAACATAACAAATTCTGATTATAAATACAACCATATCGAAAATTACATTGATTGTTAATGGATCAAATAATACAGGTAAAAGTCATATTTTTTAGAATGAATTAATAACAAAACCAACCATGTACTATCTACAAAGGAAATACTTTTATTTTGAAGACAAATATAGTTTGAAAATAATTGAACAGGAAAAGATTTATAATGCAAGTTTTAAGCATAGGAGGACTGAAATAGTCATACTAATTTTATTTTAGTAGTACTAATTTTAAATAAAAGTTTTCAAGACAAAATGTATGACCAGAAATAAAGAGGAAATTTTCATAAATGATAAGTTGTCATCAGCATAATAATCATGAATACTGTTAACCCAGTTATAGAGCTTTCACCTGAAAGAAGGAAAAAGTGACATTTAAAGGGAGAAAAAGAGAGTTCCATAATCATAATTGAAGGTAATGGATAAAACAACTGGAAAAAAAATCACCAAGATATTAAAGTTCTAAATGATAACTTGAACACCATCAACCACTCTGACTTAATTGATATTTACAAAACACCTCAGTTAACAATGGCAAAATCCATGCTATTTCCTAGCACAAATGATAAATTTACTAGGGTGGATGTATGTTAGAACATATATACTTTTCAATAAATTTTAAACATGAAATCATATAGAACATTTTACTGATATAAAGAGTTTTTTACCATGATGGGACTGCACTAGAAATAAATAACATAACCAGGAAACCCTTACATATTTTAAAATTAAGCAACCCCCTTGCAATCAACCCATAAATCAAAGAAGTAATCATGCGGGGAGTTAGAATATATTTCAGATTGAATATTAATGGAAAAATCACATATCAAATTTGTGGGATACAGGTAATGAAGCATTTAAAGGGATATTTATAGCTCTATAATTCTTTTAGATATTAATATTATATCTGTAAATAGATATAAATTATTAAATATATAATAGCTTTTATAATTCTATAAAAGAATGATAGTAAATATCAACAATCTAATCTTCCTCATTAACAGATTAGAAAAAAAGGGCAATTTAAACTCAAAATCATTAGAAAGAAAGAAATAAAGAGAAAAGACATCAATGAAGAAGAAAATGGACATATAATAAAGAAAATTAACATCATAAGAAGTGGATTATTTGAAAAGACTGATAAAATTTATACATCCTAGAAAACTTAACCAAAAAAACCACAAGAGGAAGACATAGGGAAATATAATGCCTATATCAGCCGTGCAAGGGAGAATAAATAGAGATTTCATGTTTTTTAAAAGATTCTAAAAGAATATCACATACAACTTTATGCTGATAAATGTCATCTTAGATAAAATAAAAAATTCGCTTAGCAGCCATTGCTGCTAAGGTTAGCTTCATGCAGACGTACCATCTTTAATAATACATTGCTTCATTTTACTTCCTTTGCTGAGCTTTTTGGATTCTTTGGCTCCCAGACTTCTGCAAACTTGAGAGCAAGTACATTAACAACCTATGATAGTCCAGCTCTGTTGCTTATAACAGAATACCTGAAACAGTAATTTGTAAAGAAATAACATTTATTTCTTACAGTTTTGGAGGCTTGGAAGTCCAAAGTCCAGAAAACACATCTGGTGCAGGCCTTGTTCTTGGTGAACTCATTTTTTTTTTTTTTTTTTATTTTGGCCCATATGGAGACCAGAACCCTTGAACCCTTGACCTTGGTATTATAACACCACGATCTAACCAGCTTAGCTAAAAGGCCAGCCCCTTGGTGAGACTCTCCACAGAAACAGGGTATCACATGGCCAATGGGCTGAGCAAGAGAGAGCAAAGTTTCTCACTGGCTCTCTTTATAAAGCCATCATAGCCATGCCCATGACCGTCCATTAAACTATCAATGGATTAACCTGTTCATGAAGGTATAGTCCTTACAGTCTAATCACCTCCTAATGGCCCCAACTTTCCATTTCCATAACAGGATTTCCCATCCTCATAACACAGTTACAGTAGGAAATAAGTTTGCAATGAGTTTTGGGGGGTCATTCAAGCCACAGCATACCCTATAGGACAGTTCTCTTCCAGTGGGAGATAAGAACAAGAGCCACTGGGAAAATATTCCACTTTTTATTCTCTTTAGGTGGAGATCTGTGGGAGGCATTCAGTGCAAATTCTCAGATACCTCACAGGGTCTCTCTTAGTGGAATTAAGTTCCAACTACTCACAGCCCATAACACACTCTAATATTGGCTTTATCTCCTTCCCTCTCACTCTTCCCAGTCCCCAACTCCATGTTCCCAACATTACAAACACAAATAAACTGTCTGTAAACAAGCTCTCAGGCTCAGGTTTCCGGGAAAAATATGACACCAGTGGGACCAGAAAATTTGAGAAATATCTGAAAAATAGCAGCTGGGATTGAAAATGACAGAAAAAGAGCAGAGGAATCATTTGTTTGTGATCGCCAAATAAGTGGCTCACGGCAAGAGAAGTATGTCCTCCAATTCAATTTCCATGTCCATCACAGCTCAGGTGTAGCTCTGATTGATTCACATCATCTTTATTCAAGGACACATGTGGAGTACTGCACTAACTACTTAGAACAATGACAGATGTCATATCACAGAGATAAGCAGAGTCTGCCGGTTCCATTCACATTCCATTGTACAAAGCCTAACATATGGCTACATCTGAGCTCAGCTGAATGAAATCTATAACTGTCCAGCAGGAAGGGATTCTCAACATTTATGAAAAAGTGGTACAGACAGTCATTCCAATAAAACTCAAGGAAAAACTAATGGTGAGACAAAAGTATTTAACCAGATATTTGGCAACAAGATTATTTCTATATTTAATACTCTCTAGAAGCATAACAAATTTTAATAAATTTTAAATAAAGATACTTAAATTTTGAAAGTAAAGCTTTATTCCCTTTTATTTTCATTTTACTTTGTAGGAAGTCAATTATAACCAAATTATTTATACCAGAAAAATAGGTTTAGAACTGTATGTTTGTCTTATTTCTGTAAATAGTCCAAGTTTTTTTATCACATGCTTGTTTATCACCCATATTTTATCTTCCTAAACTAATTATCTTCAAATACTAAATGTTATCATAAAAGACATATTTTTATAGGAATTAATCTTAACTTTTCACAAATGTATTATAGTATTTTTGAACTAAATTAATATTAGTTTAAATGCTGAAAAAATCCTTAGGATTTTAAATTGTTATTTATATCATTGATATTGCTGTCTGCCTATAATATTTAATACCCACATAGGATTTACACGTTCTCATAAATTAACTGGTTTTCCAAGTAGGTCTAATATGTGTTTATTTTTTTGAAGGAACATCTTTGATGTGTTAGCAATGATTTTCATCCCCACTTTATGGGATGAGTAGTTACATTATTAATAAAAGAAACCATATTGCCTTTAATTCAATTGGTAACTCCACATCAAATAACACCGAAAAGTCACTAGTATAGGTTGACCTGAAAATGTCAATGTGCCCTCATTATATGAGATTAATTTTACACTATACATCCGGCACTGATTTTAGCCAATCAACTACAGAATTGCACATGTCATCATACTGTTGGAACACATGCAATTTCATGTTCCCAACTTACTCCTCAAAGTAGTAACTGCAGAAGTCAAATTGATGCAGCTTCAAACACTCACACAAAGTGATCTACAGTGCTCAATTAGCTGTTTCTTCCCATTTTTAATGATCTTGCATATCTACTAATAAAAGTAAGCATTTGCATAAAAAATTGTCTAAGGATTTTGGCTACACAACAGAATGTTGACTGAAGCAAACAATACATTTTCATTTTATTGTCTCAAGAGACTTAAGTGAACATAATTCATGCTGAAGACAGGTCAAAGTGAAGACTCATAGCACAGACTCAAAGCTTCTTTTCAGTCAGCATAGGAGGTAATATATGTCACTGCAAACCATTCATTTGAGCATTGTACTTAATTATACTCCTCAGGGTAAAAGTCGGCATACTGTCATAATACCTTCCATAGCATAATATGCCAAGCACACATTTTTATGTAATGGACTTAAAATCCCTTGCAGATATTGTGTAACTATCATAGCCCTTCTTACAAGGGTGGGCTGGCCTGAATTTGATAATAGCTACTGTTGGGCTTGCCTGTGCTGAGCTAACAATTTAAGTTTAGCTTGTTGAATCCTCTTCTTTTGTTTCATAACCAACGCCTGTTTTTAATTTGCATATATAAGTTGGCTACCTACTTTGGTGACAAAGAGGAGGTGCCTCAGGAAAAGTTCTCAGACCAGGCTGCAGTGCTGAAAGCTTTATAAATCTATTTGGTTTCATATAAATATTACCCCTTAATCCAGATCTGGCATCAACAATAATGATTTATTGATGTTCTATTTCCAACATGAAGGAATGGAGAGGTTTGAAATCATAATTTATTCTCCTCGTTTGCTGTATAGTCCCATTTGTCATCATACTTTTCTAAGTTTTAGGCCCATGTTCACAGTACCGAGTGCTCAGAGGGAGTGTGTCTGGCTAACCTACGTACTTTTATCTGAAGATGATCCCTAACTCCATCAACATAATCAGACTCTGCAGCAATCAGTAGAGAAGACCATCAGCTATAAATCTATGGTATGTCTATTCCATCACTCTCCTCAGTCACTGCCTCCACTTTTCACTCCTTTAAAAATAAAGATTCCAAGGAAGTTTGCTTGTTGTCTGGTCGAATTGTGAATGATATCTCTTCCAATGTAGAGTGTGCTCTTTCTTGCCAGTCTGCACTTCCACCTGTCTCCAAGAATTGGCTGGATGTAAATGGAAAACAATTTGTGTTATTTCTTGCAAGGCTGAGATAATGTTATTTGAAACAGTTACAGATGTTTTCAATGGTCCTCTAAAAGGATCTGAATTTAATCAGTTGGGAGTCTAAATCTGGGCTCTATAAACATATCTGTCTGTCAATCTGTTTTTTCCAGTTCTTTTGCCGGATGCAACATATGTTGGCCAAATTAGTACATTGTTTGAAGACATGCTAAACATTTGATTTCTTACTCATTCTATCAATCAAACTTCAGTGAAAAGAAATTGTCAATATATTTTTCAGGGTTTAACTTTGGAAATATATGTGAATAATACAGATTTCAATGAAATTCCAGAGCTAAAGGTCATGGAGAAAAACAACAGCAATTAATTGAGTAAAATTTGTAATTATAGATTATTCAAAAAAAGAAAAAAGAAACCACTATTCTTAAGTCAGCCATAGTAGTGGGGTACATGTAACATCACCCTATGGTTCACAATAATGTCAATTTTCTTTCATTCATTTTAGATATATTTATTGAGTATCTTCTGATATCACCTTGTCAACCCCTGTTTAAAATAAAAATTTAAACCCCTGTTTAAAATAAACACATAAGTGTTAAAGATGGATTGTAATTTTTTTGGGCAAGAAATTACCATGTCAAATAGAGAAATTACAATTTTTAGGTCAGTTTTTTTAAGGGTAGGAATAAAAAAAAATTTAAATATAGTATTTGTGCAGCCTACAAGATACTGAGAATATAATGTATAAACAGTAATATTTCTGAGCTAGTGCTGCCATAAGACCAATTAATGTTATTTCAAAATGTTGTCTCCCACTGTAATACAAGGATACTTCAAAAAGTTCATGGAAAGATTCATACAACCTTTTAATTCTATTTTTCCATGAACTTTTTGTAGTACATTTTAGAACAATGAGAAAAAAAAAAAAAATATATATATATATATATATATATATAATAATTTGGATCACAAAAGGAAAGGGACACTTTAGTCAAATTAAGCAAAATTAAATATGCTCCCTAAATGGATACTTCTTGAGCAAAAAGGAAGAGAAACACTGCTGTCAGGTTAATTAGCAAAGTGTGCTTTTGGAATTTTGCAGGACATATTGGGGAAAAATAAACTGTGTAAATACTTTACTAAGTCAAACTAAAATTATAGTTACAGTGCAAATGGTAAACTATGGAGATGACGTGGCATGATAATGCTGTGGAGTGGGAGAATTGGCAGAATAGAAAATGCCAAAGGAAAAGATGTGTGTAATGGACCAGCAATTTATTTTTCTATTGGTTCTGCTAGATTAAGATTCCCACCATCTCTTTAGTGAGTAGTGAATGGGCCATATCAGATTTTCATGGCTGTATTATTTTTATACTAGGTGTGTGTGAGAATTGCCTAGTAAAATATATTGTTTCATTATATAGGGCAATTCACTTATCAGATGAATTTATTATCTTTAATATGTCCTCATTTCAAACTCCCTACATGTGCCTGTGCATGCATGCATGCTTGCACACAGACACGGGGACCTCAAAAAATTTGTCAAAAAATGTAATTAAAAGTAAAAATAAAAAACATAACTTATTTCTCAACATAAACTCCATCAAGCTCAAGACACTTTTGTAAGCAATGATACAAGCCATTTAATTCATCTCTAAAGAAATGAGGGCCCTGGGAATCTAACCACATCAATGCAGTCCTTTTTAAATTACTAACTGAAGAGAAATGGGTGCCTTTAAAGATTATTTTTTATGATTAGAAAACAAAAGGAAGTCAGAAAGAGCCAACTCAGGATTGTAAAATGGATGCCTAATAATTTCTCATTGAGATTCTTGCAATATTGCCCTTGTTTGATAAGAGGAATGGGCAGGAGCATTGTCATAGTAGAGCTTTACTGGGTATTTTTCTGCTAAAGTTTTGGCTAATTTTCTTAAAACACTCTCATAATAAGCAGATGTTATTGTTCTTTGGTCTTCGATAAAGTCACAAGCAAAATGTCTTAAGAATTCCAAGAAACATTTGCTATGACCTTTGCTCTTGACCAGTCTGCTTTTGCTTTGACTGGGCCACTTCCACCTCTTGGTAGCCTTGCTTTGATTGTGCTTTGTTTTTAGGATTGTACTGGTAAAGCCATGTTTCATCTTCTATTACATTCTTTGAAGAAATTCTTTAGGGTCTTGATCCTACGTATTTACAATTTCCATTGAAACCTTTGCTGTTGTCTACAGCTAATTTAGGCACAACAGTTTTCGTACCCATTGAGCAGAAAGTTTGCTCAACTGTAATTTTTCAGTCAGAATTGTGAAAGCTGAACCAATTGAGATGGTTCAATGGTGTTGGCTATTGTTTCTGCTGTTAATCATTGATCCTGTTCAAGTAGGGCACGAACAAGATTATTTTTTTCCTTCCAAATTGAATTGATGGTCTGCCACTGCAGGCTTCATCTTCAATAGCATCTTGTCTTTTCTTAAAATGAGTTATCCATTTGTAAACCACTAATCTCTTTGGGGCATTGTCCCCATTAACTTTTCATAAAGCATCAATGATTTCACCATTCTTTCACCTATGCATCACCATAGATTTGATGTTTGTTCTTGCTTCAATTTTAGTAGAATTCATGTTGCTCTGATAGGGGCTCTTTTCAAACTGATGTCTTATCCTTCTTAGTGCCTCAAACTAGATCCTGTTCAGACATGCCATAACAAGTTAATATGAGTTTATTTTGTTGCAAAAAATTATGCCTAGTTTCTTCATAATACAAATTTCCATGAACATTTTGAAGACCCCTAGTACATGTTGAGGCAGAAATATAATTGAATCAATGTACTATGTGACTCAATTGACACTTGCAACCAAGAACATACATACCCAAAGTAGGAATAGTTAGGTAAGAAATATTCCTTTTACAATACTTAAAAGCTTATTTCTCGGGGCCAGCCCGGTGGCGCACTGCTACAGTGCGCCACTTGGGAGCGCGGTGGCACTCCCGCCGAGGGTTCGGATCCCACATACAGACCGGTTCCTGCTCACTGGCTGAGCGAGGTGCGGGCACAACACCGAGGGTTGCGATCCCGTTGCCGGTCCCGGTCCGGTACGGGCGTAACACTGAGGGTTGCGATCCGTTGCCGGACACGAAAAAAGAGACAAAAAAAAAAAAAAAAAAGCTTATTTCTCGCTGACTGGACTATATTTTACACTGCTCAATATGTGCATAATTTCCAGAGTGTTCTCAGATCCTCTGATTTTCTGTGGTTATTCTACATTACTATCAAACTGATGAGAGTTTGTCCCCATCCCACATATGTGAAGTCTCCCTATTCTTTCCATGTTTTCCTGTGTGTTTGTTTTCTCCTAGCCAGTTTCTATTTCAGGTTCATTTAATTTCAATTTTGGGTGAAGAGTTTGTATATTCTTCCCCTTCTGAACATTGCCTTGAGGAACTGACACAGTTCCTTAAACACCTGGGTGATGTGTGAGGCAAAGTTTCATCAAAAGTTTGGATAACAAAGGTAGATTATTTAAAAGAAAAGAGAATAAAGTAAAACAAGCTTCCAAAATTTGTTTAAAAATGGTCTTTAAACTCAAACCTTATTATGTAGAATTAATAACAAATTACATTCAGAAAACCGCCTCTCTATCTTTCTGTCTCCCTGTCAATATTTATATAAATACATGAAATATTTATAAATAAATATGTAAGTAGAATTTTAAATGTGATCAAATATTATTTCTGTTTCTATATCTTTATTTTGTAAATATTGAACATATTTGGTGTCAATATGCTTCAAAGTATATTTGCACTTCTTTTGCAGAATTGTGTCAATTACACCTTTTAGGGGGGTATATGGGGTGTTTAAAAAGTATTAATGAGGGGCCGGCCTGGTGGTGCACTCAGTAGAGTGCGGCGCTTGGGAGTGCGGTGGCGCTCCCACTGAGGGTTCGGATCCCATATAGAAACCGAAAAAGTATTAATGAGGGGCCGGCCTGGTGGTGCACTCAGTAGAGTGCGGCGCTTGGGAGTGTGGTGGCGCTCCCACTGAGGGTTCGGATCCCATATAGAAACCGGTCCGCTCACTGGTTGAGTGCGTTGCGGGCGCGACACCGAGGGTTGCGATCCCGTTACTGGTCATGAAAAAAGACAAAAAGGGAAAAAAAAAAAGTATTAATGAGGGTAAAAAAGATTTGAGGTACAAAAAGAGATAATTGAATAGAATAAAGTCAAATGATGTTCTGGGTTTGTATATGAATATTTAATTAGATATATTTAGTGTGGAATAGAATAGCATACTTTATTAGAATAATATTTGGCTTAAGTAAAAAGTAACCTGATACAAAAAGTCTTTAAAAATACAGATAGTAATCAATTCACACAAATAGGAGTCCAGGGTCAGCTAATTTATTGGCTCTCTTCTTCTGTGAAATTCTTTTTTCTACACTTTTCAATAAGGCAGCTCTTCCTCAGATAGGCAATAGTTTCAACCTATATCAACTGCTATGTGCAGAAGAGAGAACTTACTTCCTACTGGCTCTCTTGAGAGAGACACAGCAGGAATGAGAGAGAGAGAAAAAAAAACAACTGAAAACTGCAAACCAACAAAACACATTTCCCCCTTATTACCAAACATGCTTCCTTCACATGTCCCTGGCTGAGTAAGATCACATGCCTATCCTTTCTGAACCAACTCATAATTATAATCTATTTCTATTCTCCATCTAAGATACCAATTTTTGATCTAGCTTACTCTCACTAGACGTGCTTATTTTTGTATGTGGATGAGAGTATTACTATGTTTTGTGACTCTGCTTCTCTGGTAAATATGCATGTATAATTTTTTTCTAAGAAATACAGAGAACTCAAGAAAAACAGTGTGTGTGTATCTGGGCTCCTGTTTACAAACTAAAATGCTAATCAACTTAAATGTAACATCTCATTTATTCCTTTCTTAATCACATTTTAGGTAGGGAGTATTAGTAGCCTAGATAGAGAGATATCAGGCTTATTATATGGACAGAGACATGACTATATACATGGATATAACTATCTATATCGGTCTAGATTAAATCCTTTAATCCAACAATTTCTCTCCCAAAGCAAGTTGAGTTGTAAAAGTCATTTGTTTGTTTCTAATTTTTTATACTTCTTTTGCTCTGGAAAAGCATTCTGAATTCTGCTGAATCCAGAAATTCCACTGAATTAAAGACAGATCATTCTTTAAAGCTGTAAGATGTTTCTTTGGCCTGATTCTGTTTGATGTTGGGTCCATCACTGTTTGACGGCCTGTGTGTGCTGTGAGTTTGGTTCCTGGCGTGGCTATGAGTCACTGTGTCTAGCAGTTGGCCACGGCATTATGGAAACTTCTGAGTCTGAACCTTGTGATGTCCCATATGCTGTTGACCCGGTTTCCTGTGGTCTAGACAGTGGCTGAGGGGGGATAATTTTTGTTCATGTCTATTCCCTGAGCCATAGTATGTAAATATTGCTTATTTGGATATTTTTGATATGTCTCGAAAACCTTCATTGTGTGTGTGTGCAAGCTATCGTCTGAAGTTACAACACTGGATATTTACTGATATATTTATTATCTAGGAAGGCATATTTTGGAAAGGATTTCATTAAGTACAATACTTGCCACTATATTAACTTTAATTTTTATATAAAGAAATTATTTTATAAGTATATTATCATTTAGATAATTGCTTGAAAAATTTATAAGATGGTAAAATCTGCTAATATTCAATGTGTGGAAATTTTTAAATTTGAAATATTGTGTTGTTTAATGACATCTGTCTATCTTTCTACTATCATCAACCTGTACAGATTGTTTTAATAGAAGAAAACCTAAAATACAAATCCATGTATTATTTTTAAAAAGTCATATTAGAGCTCAATTATTCATTTTATAGAATATAATTCATTTTAAGTTTCCATAGTGCCTTTCACAAATAATCAATTTAACTATGATTTCCTTTAATCAATTCATTTTCAGGAACATCTTAGTTGTCTAAACCATGATACGTCTGAATGTCATTAATGTTTCTAGGGTAAAAACAAAACAAAACAAAACAAAGCAAATTAGTCTTATTCAAGTTAACATTTCAAGTCATTTTCAAAATTTTTGTTTTGTCCTGATTTCTTCTAGGTCATATGAATTATATAATGTCTCTCTCTCTCTCTTTTTTTTTTTTTTTAATCAAGAGATCATTATATTCTCCTTAGTCATCACTACTCTGAATTACCATTAGAAGTTTCTGATTTCCCTGCCCTTGTGGGGAAGAAAGGAGTGGGAATTTCTGTACACTGTCAGGGAATGCCCCTTCCTCTTACTTTTGTCAGGGCAATACCGAGAAAAAAACCTCTACTTAAATTTTAGGAGCACACCCTTCTCCCAGGAATTCCTGTTCATTTCTTGGAGACTCTGTAACTAGACCCAGCATGGGAGTAGGTGCAGTACTCTGGTGGAATAAATACCAGGCTAAAACAGATAGTTGTACTCAATTCTCAGAAAGATGTTGCTATTTTAGCAACTGGAGTAATGTACAATGCTGGAGATGGGCCAGAGATTAAGTTCTGGTGCTATCAAATAGAATCTTTATACTGTAACCATAAAATTTAGAAACAAAATGTATTATCTTCCAGATTGTGTATCAGCACAAAGATGGTATTGGTTTCATTCAAACACCTGACGTCAAAGAAAACAATGAAGTATTCCCACAGGCTCCAGGCTACAGAGTTTTATTTTTCCTTTATTTTACTTCCTGCATATTCCAGGTATTTGTACAAGTTGACTAGGAAAAAGATTTGATTGACCCAATCCACATAATCACCCTACCTGTATTTGTTATAAATTCCGAAGTTAAACAGAAAAACATATTTTTTCTTGTTCAAAATTGTAAAATTTTTCTTTGTGTTATTGGTCTCCAGATGAGAATATTTTCTACCAAAGACTTTGTGTTATGGCATATACCTACTAATCTTTTCACCTGCCTGTAATTGCTACAGGATATTATTCCCTTTACCTTGGGATACGTCATGACAGTTACAATACTTATGATCAAAGGATTTTTTTTAAATGAGGTAAAGTGTCTGAGATTAGCAGTTTCAGTTTTTCTTTATTTCTGTAAAACAACCTGGCACCTGCAATTCCAATTATCCCATGGAAATTACTCATTGCTGTTTTAATTACCCAGAAAATGCAATTCAAGCTTCAACAAGTTTTCATCTTCCCCAAACATATTGTAATATCATTTAATCTATTGGCAATATTTCTAAATGTTTGATCATCTGGCTATGTCTTCGTCATCTTGTTTCTGGGAAATTGAATATGGTTTTAGAATATCTTCCTTTGCTACTTTGAAATAATGAGATCTCATAAGTTGAATCTGATATAAGTTATAGATATAAAATATTTAAAATGACATTGTAAAATCTGTTGCATTAAAATATAATCATTAGAATTTGCATATAGTAGGAATAACTGGATACATTTACATTAAATACAGTTATTTTGATAGACTTTTTCTTATTGCATATCCTTGACTGTCCCACCATTGTATGTTGGGCATGGGGGGAAGATACCTTGTCTCTTCTGTGCACTGAGAGCATTCTTACCTGAGAAGCCTTATTTGCACCTGGACCTGATTTAGACTGAGATTCTGGACCTTGAGCCTCGACCTGATGATGCTGCAGTCAAAGACCTTTGGGAGGATTTGATGGCATTTTTACTGTGGAAGAAATATAAATAGTTATGTGGATAGAGAAATGTAAATATATATGTGGATAGAGGCATACTTTGGTGGTTTTAAAATGTAGCCACGAATTTCTTTGATACTCTTCAATCAAGAGATGGGGACATGCCCTTTTTCCTTGAATTAGGGCAAGATGACCACTATAACCAGTAAAATACAGCAGAGCATGTTACATGACTTCCTAGGCTATGTCATAAAATACTGTGAACCTTGTGCCTTATTCATGAAAACACTATCAGCAAGCCTGTCTTAGTCCATTCAGGCTGCTAAAACAAAATACCATAAACAAGGTGACTTATACAAAAAAGAAACTTATTTCTTACCATTCTGGAGAATGGGATATTCGTGATCATGGCAACAGCAGATTCAGTGTCTCATGACAGACTGTTTTCTGGTTCGTAGATGGTGCCTTGTCTCTGTGTGGAAGGTACAAAAGAGCCCCCATGGGCCACTTTTATAAGGACACAAATCTCATTCATGAGAACACTGCCCTCATGACCTAATCACCTTTCAAAGGCTCCACCTCCTAATGCCATCCTAACCTTCTAGGTTAGGATTTCAGCATATGAATTTGAGGTGGACCCAAACATTTAGGCCATAGCAGAGCCTTAAGGTTCCATATAGAAAAACCAACTGTCTTAATGTGACCGTGCTTCAAGGAAGCCCAAGCCACATGGAGTTTGTCACAGAAACCGAGTGTGGGAGCTTCAGTTAACAGCCCTAGCTGAGCCTGGTCTTGAATCCTCTCAACCCAGTTTTCTCAGACATGTACATGAAAAAGCCTTTAGATGATTCTAGGGCCCAGTCCCCACAGCCATTGAAGTCTTCTCAGTTAAGTCTTCAGAAATCGTAAATCAGAGACAATAAGTTCTCACAGGTACTCTGTCTGAATTCCTGGTCTACATAATCTGTGAACATAATAAAACAGTCATTCTTTTACACTAAGTTTGGTTTGATTTGTCATGAATTGTTGGAAACTGGAACACATACTCAGCATTAATCAACATAGTGAAGTTCAGCATCTATTTACTTATTTCAGCTTTAAAGCCATGATTTGAAATTGCAGGTATAATATCAATTGGAAAATGTTTAAAAATTCCGTCACTTAAACTTGCAATATAGTGTATGTTTCTAACTAAATGAGGACTTAAATATTTATTTAATCATAAAAGAATCACTGTGTACTTTGTTTTAATAATAAATATTTATGTTAATCAATGGTTTTCTTTGAGTTTCTCAGTGTTCATTTACTTTGAATACTCAAAGAATAGAAGTACTTTGTAAAGTATTTAATTTTCAATTGTTTTAAAAGAAAAGGAGAGCTGAAGCTGAATAAACCTTTTCTCCTCTGTTCTCAGGTTGGGAAAACAACCTGTGTTCTAACTCACATCTCTAACACAAATGATCATCACCTGTCATGCACAATGTGAATAATTTTGAAGTATTGAATCTAAGAAATCCTAATATAATATATAATTTCTGTATAAGATAAATAACAACAAAGATCTCCATCAAGATTCAAGCATAACATGTACTGGCTTTCCAAGAATTTTTATATAGTTCTACACACATTTGCTTTACCTCTTAACTTTAGATTTGAAGATTGTCAATAAGGTCTTTCCCAATCATTGGAGAAAATCCCATATGAAATTAAATATCAATAAACTTTGGAAGATATTAACTAGTGATATAAAGTGACATTATTTCAACTTTTAAATAAGCATAATAATATACATTTACTGAGACATGAAAACTTTTCATTATTAGTGACATTGTTGTTTTCCTTGAAGAAATCTTCCCAAAGCCACATGAACCTTGGAGGGCCCACATGGGACTAAAGACAAATAGATTTAATTTTTATCTTGCTTTGCTTTCAGTAAAGAATCTGAGGCATATCTTTCAACATGACATTTAGATTTGATCTCGTGATTAAGTTGTCAACATGCATCTTCCAATTTAAGAATTGTGATAGTGCACATTAAAAACATAGAACTACCTTTAGTTAGCAGAGCATGAGTATTTAAATCCTGCATTTGGAAACAGTGCTCAAATGGAAGAAATGCTATTTATGCAGAGTAGGAAAGAATTGAAATTGCACAATGTTGTTGAGTGTTCTTCAGAATCTCAGTGTTGGCATAAGTAAAAAAGTCAAGATTTTCTGGAATCAGAAATTGTAATAACTCAATTTTAATTATTATAGATTGATTTCCCTTTACTAAAGCCAAAACCATCTTCACAAATAACTGCCTATATCTCACAGTGAATAAATCTGATTGTCCAAAATAAATTTCATTTCAGTTTGTTGAAACATTGTTTTAAAATCCCTTTTTGTTTCTTCATCTTTTTCCACTAAAGACAGTGCTGTATTTTTTCCTAAAAGAAAAAATATACATATATATTAAAGAATGTCTTAGCTATGCCATGTTATATTAGTCCAACTCCACTCTAAATAAATTGAATAAACACGGGCCAGCCCGGTGGCGCACTGGATAGTGCGCCGCTTGGGAAGCGCGGCAGCGCTCCCGTCCGAGGGTTCGGATCCCACATACAGACCGGCTCCCGCTCACTGGCTGAGCGAGGCG
>NW_007733136.1:42694-58100 GCF_000696425.1 Galeopterus variegatus | reverse complement strand
ATAATTTGCAAGCATTCATTTTATAGCTACTGTTTTAAGATACTAGACTATATTGGGATGATCAAGACTTTGATCCTGCTCCAAGAAGGGAGAAAAAGAGAAAGGGTGACATTCATGTAGCCCTTACCTTTACTTGGCCTCTGCTATGTCCTTGTCCTTCATAAACCCTCACAGCAACCCTGAGAGAAGATGCCACAATTTTGTAGTGAAAAGGACATTCAAAATACTGGAAAACAGTCAAAAATTTCTACAGTTAAACATAAGACAAAAAAAAAAAAAAAAAATTGAATAAACACATAATTACCTATCTATGTAAATACATAAGAAAAGTTGTCTCTAAAATTTGTATCATATTAGGCCACTGTCATGTAAAGCAGCATCATATATTCAAATGACAATAGAAATAGCATAAAATGAAAATAAACCAGGTGAGGAAGCCTATTATACTTTTAAATGCCAATTTCCAAAATGTTCATGTTTCTGTAAGAAAAACAATATGTATTAGGGAAATAGAATAGGCCAGAAAAAAAATTCAATCCTAGTTTTGTCTTATGTTTAACTGTAGAAATTTTTGACTGTTTTCCAGTATTTTGAATGTCCTTTTCACTACAAAATTGTGGCATCTTCTCTCAGGGTTGCTGTGAGGGTTTATGAAGGACAAGGACATAGCAGAGGCCAAGTAAAGGTAAGGGCTACATGAATGTCACCCTTTCTCTTTTTCTCCCTTCTTGGAGCAGGATCAAAGTCTTGATCATCCCAATATAGTCTAGTATCTTAAAACAGTAGCTATAAAATGAATGCTTGCAAATTATATTCAATTATTCAAATTTTATAGTATTGTTTTACAGAATTTTAGTAAAATATTTTAAATAATTCCCAATTATATTTTAAAACCAAACTAACTTGTCATTTCATATATAGAGAATACTTAATATTTTAATGTTGAGATGAATTTATTCTTAAGAATTGAACTATATTAATATGATAATTATAATTTAGAGTACTAAAACTTGTGAAAAAAGAAAATACATGTGAAAAAGTAAATAAATAAGGCAAATCCATATCCAATTAATTAAAATTTCTTTCCTTTACATTCACCCTGAGTCATATACATTAAAACTGGAAGACTATGCAGACTAGCAGACTATCATTAATTAAATTTCATATTTGTAAGAAAGCCTTTCAACAGTTTCTGTATAAATTATTCAGCTTTTTGCCACCATAACATTAATATAATTATGCCTCTCTTTTTAAATTAATCAATTTTATACACTATGTATTAAGTCATTGTATTAGTCTGTTTCTGTTGCTTATAACAAAATATCTGAAACTGGGCAATTTACAAAGAAAACAAAATTTATTGCTTACAGTTTCTGAGATTGGGAAATCCAAAGTCCAGGGAACACATCTGCTGAGAACCTTGGTGGTGGTAATGGTGATGGCAGAGTATCACATTGCCAAAATGATGCAGACGAGAGAGACTATCCTCATTCATTCTCTTTTTAAAGTCCTCAGAACCATGACTATCACCATCATTTAAAAAAAATTAATTTGTTATTAGCATATTCATTCTTACAAATCGTGATATTTCTTTATGCCCTTTGCCTGACCTATCACTTCCCAAACCCCCTCTCTCCCTCCTCCCCATCTCTAGTATCCTTAGGTTTGTTCTCTCCTTCTGAAAGTTTAACATATTATTGTGATCTTTTCTTTCTATCTTTCCTTTATTCCTTACTTCTTCCCTCCTTCCCTCCATCTCTTCCTTCCTTCCTAGCAGCCAGTTATGAGTGAGAAAATGTGGCATTTCTGTTTCTTTGTATGGATTATTTTACTTAACAGAATTTTCTCCAGACCTATCCATGTTGCTGCAAATAGCAGAATTTCATTCTTTTTTATGGCTGTGTAATATTCCATTGTATATTTATATATACATATAACATTTTCTTTATCCAGTCATCCATTGATGGGCATTTAGGTTGGTTCCATATTTCGGTTATTGTAAATAGATCTGCAGTGAACATGGGAGTGCAGATATCCTTTCAACATGATGATTTCCATTCCTTGGGTATATACCCAGTAGTGGTATTGCTGGATCAAGACCTGAAACCATAAAATTACTAAATGAAAATATAGGGGAAAAACTCCAGATAATAGGACCAGGCAAAGACTTTATGAATAAGACCCCCCAAAGCATAGGCAACAGAAGGAAAAATAAATAAATAGGATTATATCAAACTAAAAACTTCTGCACAGCAAAGGAAACAATCAACAAAGTGGGAAGACAACCTAAAGAATGAGAGAAAAGATTTACAAACTATTCATCTGACAAGCAGTTAATATCCAGAATATGCAAAGAACTCAAACAACTATACAGGAAAAAAACAAATAATCCAATCAAAAAATGGGCAAAGGAGATTAATAGACATCTTTCGAAGGAAGACATACAAATGGCCAACAGGTACACGAAAAAATGCTCAGCATCACTAAGCATCAGAGAAATGCAAATCAAAACTACGTGGAGCTATCACCTTACTCCAGTTAGACTGGCCAGTGTTAAAAAGACCAAGAATAACAAATGCTGGTGAGGATGCAGGGAAAGGGGAACTCTTCTACACTGTTGGTGGAAATGTAAATTGGCACAGCCATTATGGAAAACAGTATGGAGGTTTCTCAAACAACTACAGATAGAGTTACCATATGATTCTGCTTTCCTTTTAAATTCTGGCTTTATGTTATGCCTTTGCCAGCATAACTCAGCATAGGCTGTTACAAGTAGCAATGCAGGTTCCTTAATGCTTGCTCCTTAGAAATTTATTCTGCCAAGTACTCTCACTCACATTTAAGCTCCAACTTCCACTTCTTGTCTTCTAAACTCCCACCAGCAGTTGGCTATTTCTAGCTTTTTGCTCCAAATTCTTCCAGCCTTTCCTAAATACCCAGTTCCATAGCCATTTCCATATTTTCAAATGTCCATTATAAGCAACAGCCCACTTCCCTGGTGCCAATTTTCTGTAATAGTCCATTTCTGTTGCTTATAACAAAACACTTGAAACTGGGTGATTTGCAAAGAAAAGGAAATTTATTGCTTACAGTTTCTGAAGCTGGGAAGTCTAAACTCCAAGGAACATATCTGGTGAGAGCCTTGGTGGTGATGACAGTGACAGCAAAGTGTCACATTGTGAAAAAAGGTGAAGAAGAGAGACTAACTTCCTCATTCATTCTCTTTTTAAAGCCCTCAGAACCATTCCCATGACCACCATTTTTATTCCATTCACTGTGGCTTGGTCTTGCAATCTAATCACCTCTCCAAGGTCCCAACTCTCAATTACCATAATAAGATTTCCCACCCTCTTAACACTGTCACAGTGGGGGTCAATTTTTAGAGGGACACTCAATCAAAGGCAATCTTTTTTTATATAAGGTGAGAAATTTAATGTGCTTATAATTTCATTTGACCTCCTTCAACTTCCCAACTTTCAAAAGTTATGCAATTCGTATCATCAGTTCATTCATTCATTCAAAAATATTTGGTGAGCATTATTATGTAAAAGTCACTATTGTAGGTTCTAAGTACATAGCAGTGAACAGCACAGACTTGGTGACTGCTTACTTGGAGCTCTAATTTCAAGGGAAAAGACAGATAATAAAAATAAACAAATGAAATAATTACAAAGTCAAATGATAGACACATCTTGCCTTGCTGTTATAGAGAATACTGATAATGCCATTTTGAGTGAATGGTTGAGCAAAGTCTCTCTTGAGGTAACATTTAAACTGAGATCTGAAGTTGAGAAGGAAACAGCTAGTCATAGGTCTTCCAGCATTTCTGGTAAAGGGAGATGCTGCTACATGACAACATCTCAAAGCTGGCAAAATTATGACGATGTGAGGAAGAAAACACAAGTTTGAGGTTTTGTTAGAATTTTCTTTGTCTCTCTGCTCTGGGCCCTATAGAGAGAGAGAGAGAGTGTGTGTGTGTGTGTGTGTGTGTGTGTGTGTGTGTGCGCGCGCGCGCACATGCACGCGTGCACATCTCTAAAGCTCCCTGTTTATATCCTTTCACCTTGTTCACCCTATTTTTGGAATATTTTGAAGAGAATTAACCTGTAAATATCTTCATAAGCTTTTTTTTTTTTAATTGCCTTTTTTGGGTATCTTTTATTCCATTAACCTATTAGAATAAGGTTTTCTTTTTTCTGATAACTTTAGCAAAACACTCTCCTGCCTCTCATTGCTCAGAATTGATTCCAGTGATTGGCTAAATCTGGGATATACGTTGATGCTTGGAGAAGATAAAAGTGTCCACCCAATCTGGACCATGTGGGATGAGTGGGAAAATAGGGGTTCCAGGAAGGTTGATTGAGGAGCTGTTACTACAAAATAGGTGAAGGGACACTGATGAATGAGCTGCCACTGCAGAAGTCTTTGAAACATAAAAGTGGACCTGACAGGTAATTTGGACCTCAAAGCCTAGGTATGGGTTGGAGATTTTTTTGGAAAATGAAAGTTATCAACACATAGATGATATTCAAGCAATGTGGAAAGTTTAAATCAAGTAGGAGTGCTGGGTTCCACCAGCAGGTTTTTCTTCCCTTTCCTAACCTCTCCCAGGCTGAACCCAAGAGCAAGCTGCCCTAATGCTTCACCCCTCAGCCCTAGAGAGGACCAGGGGATCTCCCTGGGGGGAGTGGGTGATCTGCCCACCAACCCAGCCCTGTAGAAAGGACACTCAGACACGGCAGGGGTTCCGTCAAGCAGTTCTGTTTATTATTTGTTAAGCAAGTGCACTTAAGCTTTGCCAGCAGGGGAGTTCCCTCCACCCAGCCAATCAGGGTAAAGATCACGTGGTCATCTTTACCACGTGATAGCATGGGGGTTCCTTAAGCTATACTAAGCAATCATGCCTTGATCACCAGTGAGGAAAACCAGGGCTGCCAATGGAATTAAACAAAAACAAAACGCGGAACCCAGCTGTCCCCTCCCACCTTGCTTCCTCTCAGCGCCATCTTTGGGTGGCCATTTTGGCATTACTGAATCGCATATGAGCCCAACATAGGAGAAAGTATGGATAGAGAAGAGGAAATAGCAAATGACCTTGCCTCACAGAACTCTCATTTAGAGGTTGGGTAGATGGTAAGAAGCCAGCCAAGCAGTCTAGAAGAGAACACCCCACTGCTCTGCATAGTTGGGTGGTCAGAAGAGGGCAACACAAGAAACTCAGCTCTTCTGTAGATGGTTCTGCAACACACTGTCCCTAGGATCATTTCCTGTCCTTTGTGCATGTTCACTCAGAGCTTGGAGTTTCTGTGGGCAGAGTTAGGAAGGATGCTTCCCTCCAGTGCAGTGATCCTGTGTTTTAGATTCCACTTGCTCTACTCAGTCACTCCTTCAACCCAATACCAGTGCTGCACTACAGAAGACCCATAAAATTAGTGCAGTGCATTAATAGCACACTTTTTGGCTTCCCAGAAGTATGGTTTGGATTCATACATCTTAAAATAAATTTTTCTTCATTTCCACAGGATATTGGAAGGGAAGGAGGTAAATGCTTATTTTCAATCTGCCACCTTCCACTGGTAGTTTAAATGTTATTTCTATAAAATAATTCCCTGAAAGTTCTATATATTAAAAAAAAAAAAATCCCACAGTGTAAAGCAAGCAATAATTTCCCCCTGGACACTGAAATTGAAGGTAACTAATTGAGTAAAATTAGCACGTTTAACTAATATGTTTTCTTTCTAATTTATTAAATATTTTAGAGCTTTTCAGATAAGCAGCTCTCTTATAACTTCCAGAACACCTTTATTATAATCAACCTACTTAATGTAACACTGATAGTCTTAGTTTTATCCAGAAATTGTACTTTTGCCTCTTTAATTGTACCAAAATAGGAATAAATGATTTTTTAAAATGTATCTGTTTGAAAAGAGAATGTATTCATCCATCTTCTTACTGACTAAACAGTATGCTTTTAGCCTTCAGGTAGAATACATTTCCCTACCTCAGTTTTCTTTTAAAACTTTATGGTAAAAAGTTGTCAACATTTCTACCACAGAAGTCAGTTTGCTTGCTTCAAATCATGCTATTGTTAATAATTAGCTTTAAGGCTGAGCGAATTGACCTCTCTGTCAAAGGGAACTCATTTATAAAATCTCTTTGTAGGATTGTTGCTAGTCCTAGTATCACAAAAATGAAATAGCAACAAGCATATTAATAGGCATCCAATCTATATTTGCTGGCTCTTTGAAATAAAAGTCAACTTCACAAACAAGTTTACGGATTTCTAGTTGGAATGTTTTGTTTATTAGATATTTTCACATTCACTTGAAAAACTATTTCAGAAACTGATGTAAAATCCATGTACACGGTTTACATTAATTTAAAACTATATATTTTGTTCGATTCTTTTTCATTTCTTTTCTGGCACTGCCTAAAACTAGACAATATTACACAATGGAAAGTGAGTCGGTTACTCAGCTTTCCCAGCTGTGAAAAAGAAATAAAATCCCACACTTTACAGGCACCACGTAGTAGGAAAACATTTTTCACGGCATGTAAATAAATACCGTGGCTCTTAACTATGTCCAGGTGATTGGCTTAATTTCAACTTGTTGTTAAAATGAGTATGATATTAATGAGAGTTCTGCTAAGCAAGTGGGAATGTCTTTTGACTATCTTGTCCCTTATTCTTTACCTAAACAAGGATTTTTCTGTATAATAAGAGTATGAAGCTGGCGCCCAGATAGGGCACCCATACTATGAATGGAAATATGCCAATGCTCATTTAACCTGCTTGTTCAATGCTATCATGGCATCAGCAGGTTCCTTCACCTTTCTAAACCTGTCTCCTAATCTATAAGTGTGAATTATAACAAAATGATAGTAAACCCACCTTAGTGTGTGTGTCAAAGAATTTAACCCAATGATAGGCAGATAGCAAACTCACTGCAAATGTTATAGCTGTTCTTATTCTGGTTCTTATTCTTTTTCATGTTCTATAAGAAAGAACCACAATTCAGTGTCAAATTTCATGGAAACCTTTTTGGATTTGAACTTTGCCATCAGAATTTCATACACCAGTGCTCACATATTCTATTTGGCTAGCTATAAACATTTAGTGGAAAAATAAGTAGATGCTGATGAAGCTACAGCATCCTATTGCCTGGCAATAAAGCAAAGGCAATGTTAGCCTATAGGGGGAAGAAATTCACGTGTCTCTTGTACTGTGTTTTCGGTTGCGAGGATACCATGTCTTCATCCCTGAAGGTTTTATTCCTTCTGTTTGGAAGACATATCCTAAAAGATCCTCCTGGGACAGAGTACATGAAATGAATTTTTGGATCCATGTACGTCTGAGATTATCTTTATTTTGCATTCATACTGGATTGATAGAGGGGGAGATAGGAGGAATTAGTAAAGGGACACAAAAATCAACTACATTGTATATTGATTAATTAAAATTTAAAAAATAAACAAATAAATAAAATATTTCATAGAATACTTGTATTAAAAATAATTACTTATCTGAAATTCAAATTTAAAAAATATAGTTTGGGTGATATATTAGCTCCTTATTGCTGATACATTAGCACACATTTAGTGCCTTAAAACAATACAAACTTATTTGTATTGACTTGGGGACTTTTACTTTCGAAAATCTTCCTCCTCAAGTATTTTTCAGAAGGGTACCCATGCCTGAACCTCCCACTGTGACTCCTAGCAAGCCTGAGAGTTTTACTCAAGCTTATGCTCATATGGATGTTACTTACATTGCAGAATGCAACATACAGCTCTGGAATGACACTCACCAATTTAATCCACTGCCTAGGTGGTCCAATGCACACTCTCACTACTTCTTTCCTATGAAGGACAGGAATTCCTGTGGGACACCAATTCAGGAATGTGCTTTTCCTATAAGTCCCGTTATTGAAATGCTGAACTTATTTAAAGTTTGTTGCAAAGTCCACGTAAAAATTTTTCTGTGTTGCATTAAATTACTGGTTTCTTTTTCCTTCCATCTTATTCCTCTACCCAAGGGGAGATGGGAGGATGAGAGAGGGAGAAGGTGTCTGGAGAGATAAAGGCAGGGTTAGGAAGAGGAAGCCACAAACTAGTGTCTTAAAACAATTCAAATTATTCTCATACAATTTTGAAGGTCGGAAACCTAAAATTGGTCGAGAGCTGCATTTCTTCTAAAGGTTCTAGAGAAACTTCTGTTTCCTCACCTTTTCCAGCTTTCAGACACCTACTGAGTTTCTTGGCTTGTGGACCCATCCTACATCTTCAAAGACAGCAGCAAACATCTTCTAATCTCACTTTCTCATCTCACTACATCAATCACATGAACTTTTTCTAATCCCACCCTCCTGCCTCCTTCTTCTAGACCATTTTGATTACATTGTGCCTACCCAGATAATCCGGAATAATCTCTCCATCTCAGGATCCTCAATATACTATCTCCAAAGTCCCTTTTGCCAACTAAAATAACATTTTCACAGGGACTAGAATATAGGTGTCTTGGAGTGTCATTATTCTGTCTACCATAGCCTACCCTCTGACTCTCAGAGATTAATGACTATACCACACCAAAATGCGTTTGTCCCATTTTGAGATCCCCCAGAGCATCAAGCATCACCACAAATTCAATATTTTATCTAATGACTAGAATATAGGTGTCTTGGAGTGTCATTATTCTGTCTACCATAGCCTACCCTCTGACTCCAAAATGCGTTTGTCCCATTTTGAGATCCCCCAGAGCATCAAGCATCACCACAAATTCAATATTTTATCTAAGACTCATCATCTGGAAAGGCCCAATCTCATCATGTAAATCATCTGATTGAAGTACGGGCAGGTCTCTCAGAATAATCCATCCTGGGGCAAAATTCCTCTTTATCAGGGAATCTGTGAAACTGTAAAATATTTTATGTGCTCCTAAAATACTATGGTGAGGTAGACATTTGAAAAAAGTAATAGGTATCCAGATTCAGAAAAGGAAGCACCAGTCGGTACTAAGCAATTTCAAAATCCAGCATGGCAAGCAACAGTGGTTTCAAGGCCTGGGAATAATTCACTGCACTTCTTGGTTGTGCCTCTGGGCTAGAGAGTAGACAAATTTGCAGCAGAGTGGTTGTATCATCTTCTTCCCTACCTGTAGAATTTTGGAAGTCCAACATCCTTCCTTCACTTTGTTTGCCCTGTAACACTTTTTAGTCCAAGCTGGCACTGTGTGTGTGTGTGTTGGCACAAAAGTCTCAAGAACCTTGTGAATGTCCCTGGTATGTTTCATGGACTCCTTCCATTAGACAAGAGGCCCATCCACAGATCTCTCGTGGATAATACTATCTCTATTCCTGGCTTTTGCTTAGATGGCTGAGGGCATCCATGAGTCACTTATCTAGTTTTTTCAGAGAGCCACATGTGTAATTGAATGCTCTGATCTTTTGATTCCCTTTAAAGCACTAGCAAAAGGTTGTCTAGCCACACCCTTGGCTTTCTCTTCAGAACAGGCCTTCTTGACAATGAATCTACTAATTTTAATGTCTTTGCAATCTGGATAGGCTGAGAATATTCCAAATCATCAAGTTTTGTTTCCTTTTTCCTTAACAGTGCTTCCATTAATGTATCACTTTTTTCTCACATTTTACTATAAGCAGGAGAAAGAAACAAGCCTCTACCTTCAGCATATTGCTGGCAAATCTCCCCAGCTAGAAATCCAAGTTCATTGCTTGCAAATTCTGCTCTCTACATAACTGTGGGAGGAAGTTCTGCTAAGATTTCTGGCACAATATAATAAAGGTCCCTTTCCCCCAGTTTCCAATGACATCTTCCTTATGTCCTTCTGGGTTATTAATAACAGTGCCTTTAATGTTCCTATTTCTACCAACATTCTATTTTTGATGAGTTAGATTTTCTCTAAGACAAATGAGTGTAGGATAGGTGAGAAATATTTTTACTCAGGAATGTGTTGTTAGGGATCCCGGTGAGAATTACCATACCATTCTGATTCCCAGTTTTTTCATGTAACCTGCTCTCCATCTAGAGGCTGTTGTTATGGTCTTCTAAAATATCATGGAGATGTTAGGCCCTTTGAACTGGAAACCCATGCACCTAAATTACAGAAAATTTTCTTATATTAATATGTTTGTAATGTATTTTTTCATACAATTATGTCTTTTCTAAAACTAGTTATTCATTTACTCCCTGAGCTAATTTCACAATTTTGAAACTGTTTTATTTTGCATATTCTGTCTTCTATGTTGTTTCCATCTGTAATTTTTAAAAAATTTCAAGAACTTTTATTTATCTCTAATTTTTAACTTAAAAATTTCAATCTGTTGTTTCTTTTGGACACATTAACTTCTATTTTCTCTCAGAGTATATTTATACATTTTTTTGGAATTTAATTTTATCCTATAATGTCTGTGTTTTATATGATTTCCTTTAACCTAATTTTTTTAAAAATATGTTTTTATGTGGATGGTTTCCAAAAATGTCTAGTGATCTTTAAACACGTGTTCATAATTTAAATTGTGGCACTAAAAGCAGTATGTGGACACTGTGTGCACGAGTGGGACTTGTTGATTACTGATCTTTACTACAGTAATCTGGTAAATGTCAGACATTGCATCATGGTACCTCCAAAACATTAATAACAGTTATTCTGTTTTCAGAGGCCATTTATTATTCCCTAAGAAGAGCTCCCTAATCTGTTAGTGGCAGGTTACGGTAGGCATGGTTGATTTTCACTGTAAAGTCTTTTTTGCCGTATGCCATCACGCACCCGAATCACTGTCTCCAACCTGCTTTATGTTCCTGAGATGAGAGCTTCAGTGGTCCAGTCTCTCCAGAAAGTAAACTTTCCATTTTCTTCCCTGGGCTAGTGAGGAGTAGTTATTTGGCTACAAGAGGTTGAAAAGAAATTGGGGACTTAGATTTCTGACATATTTACTTTCGACTATCAACCTGACTTTAGTCCCATATTATCCCTTTAAGTTCAGAAGTATCTGATATCTTCAATAGATGATATTTTGTAGAATCAATTTCTAGTTAATGATACCATATGCTAGATTTTATGTGATTTATCATTTAGTGAAAAGAATAAAATAGGATTCACTATTTTCTACTTAGAAATGGATTTCTTTTTCCAATGCCATTTACTATATTTTAGATAATGGCTCTGTGGCCACTACTTTTGAAGGTACTATTTTCTACTTAGAAATGGATTTCTTTTTCCAATGCCATTTACTATATTTTAGATAATGACTCTGTGGCCACTACTTTTGAAGGTTTTTCTTTTCTTTTCTTTTCTTTTCTTTTCTTTTCTTTTGTAGTTATTTTCATCAAATAAATACATGTATGTGTTCTTAAAAAACAAAGAGCACAAAATGTGTTATTATTTAAATCTAATGTTCATTGCATCACTTTTTATCCTCACCAGTTCTGTTCTCCAGAACTACCTTGTGACCCTATAATCAGTGCCTCTATTTATCACTGGCACAATTTCTACAACAGCCTTCAACTTCCATTTGAAAATCTGCCACTCAGAAACACTACATTTTCATTTCCCTCTTTCTAAAATAACAACATTGGCATTTTTAGACCTCTCCTGACCTCTGCTTACACACTTCTGAGAAACTTTGTCAACATAGTAAACAATGTTCATGGATCAGAAGACTCAATATGGCTAGAATGTTAATGCTCCCTAAATTCATCTGTAGATGCCACAATGTTCCAATCAAAATCTCAGCATTCTGTAATTTTGAAGACAAGTAATTTCTAAAATTTGTACTGAAAATAAAGGATTTAAAAGATCCAGAACAATTTTGAATAAGAAGAACAAAACTGGAGAAACTTGCAGCAAATTCCAGCTTCCCTCAGCATTTCAGAGGATGGCCTTTAGTGAGTACTACCAGTGCTTTACCAAGCTTCTCTACCATCCTGTGTGCCATGACAATACCCTCTTCAATAAGAGCTGGGTTTCAGTCCTGGGAAGGGGTGTCCTTTTCCTCCTTAGGTGTTTTATTTCAGTTCAAGCGGTGATGGTTGCTGTCTGTACCTGCTATTAGTGTATTCTTTAAAGTTCTATTTGCCTGTAGTCAGTCCCGCATTGGTTCAATTCCCATGTTAACAATTTTTATATTAAAATTCCTCTGTTCAAATTACTGTGTGGTTTCTATCTCCCGATTGAACCCTGATAGATACATTAGTAGTTAAAAAACTGGAAACAAACCAAGTATAGATTAAGTACAACCATACAGTGAAATATTTATCAGCAATTCAAAGAAATACACTTTTGATAGATGCAATTATGTGTATAAATTCTGAGACAGTATCCCAAATGCAAAGACACCAGACAAAATAGACTTCCTACTGTATCACTGCATTTATATAAAAATCTGAAAAAAAATTGGTTAGAAATCAGATCAGTGATTATGAGGGGCAACTATTGCAAATCCTCATGAGGGAACTTTCTGGGGTAAAGCATCTATTCCATATCTCATTTGTAGTAGTGCTTCCAGAACTGTATACATTTATCAATCACATAGCACTGTCCCTAAAAAAATGTGAATTTTGATATATGTAAATTATTCTTCAATAAATATGAACCAAAAAAAGAACATATTTTTAGAATATTAAGGTTGGATAAATACTATCCATTAAAGAATCTGAAGGCTTGTTCCCTATCATTCCAAATTTACAAATTCTTTGCCACTTAAATGAGAATATTCTTACCATATGAGTATATTTCTATGGATTCCTAAGCAACAGCTCAATGTTATGACTTATTTTAATTTGCTTCATATTGGCCTCATATCCGCCTGCAGTTTATTTTCTTTAGAGTTAGTGACTACCTTCTCTTTTCTTAAACATTGCTATTACCACATTTTCAACATTTTCTAAGATTTTATTTCCATCCTCCTAGGAAATACCCATTGAGAAAAAATATCCTTGCTTTCGTGTTCCATGTCCTGCTCTAGTCTGTACTTGTATTCCAGGTTTTCAGCACAAATGTCCTTCTGTGTCTTCCCTTCACTTCTCAATTTCATTGGCTCCATTATCCCCTGATTCTTATGTTTTTTTTTATCATTTAATATTTTTGCTAATAAACTCACCATTATATCTGAGAAATGGATAGAGTGAGCTAAAATTTCTGTAATCTTAAAATATCTTTTTTTACTACTGTATTTTTATTGATAGATATAAAATTATAGGCTGAAAATGGTTTCCCACAGAAAATTAAGGCCCTATTTTCTTGTAATTTCAGATACTACAGATCAGATGATTAATATCAAATTGATTCTTATTCTTTTGTAGGTAAACTCTTTTTTCTTTTGAAAGTGTTTGGTTGATATTTCAAAGTAATGTGATAGGTAACTGTCTATTTTTGTTGATTTTTGTAGGAGGTTAGTGAAGCCCTTTCACTTTGAAGATATCTATCTTTCTTCTGTTCAGAGAAACTTCCTGTATTGAATTCTTCAGTAGGTTTTCCCCTTCTATTTCAAGTAGACTCTTGGCAATCCCCTGTTTTTTTGTTTGTTTGTTTGTTTTTTGTTTTTTCTGGCAGCACTGACCCTTTCTCTTAACTATTCCTCTCTCAATGCCATCTTACCATATGTTGTTAAGAGTTACTATATTTATGACTCCATACACTTGGGGTACAACTGATTGGTCTGGAGGAAACATGTGAAGAAAAAAGGGTCAATGAGTTCCTGAGATTTTTGAACATGCCACTAACGTGTAAAGCTGTTTTATTTCCAGGGACTGAATTTTAGGTTATAAAACTCAATGTTCACATTTACTGCTAAGCAGAGAAAATTATAAAGAGAAGTACACTACAATGCCTATATCTATGTCTCTGTCTTCATCTGTATCTATATTCATGTATGTCTATATGAAATCAATATCTATATCAAATATAGATCTAAGTGTATATCTATAGCAGCAG
This sequence comes from Galeopterus variegatus, assembly GCF_000696425.1. Lineage (NCBI taxonomy): Eukaryota > Metazoa > Chordata > Mammalia > Dermoptera > Cynocephalidae > Galeopterus > Galeopterus variegatus. The sequence continues at coordinate 44,152 of NW_007733136.1, read as the reverse complement.
TTTTCAACCCCAGAAAATTTTGTCCCCAGAGGAAATCTGGCTGTCACAACTAAGTGGAGGTGCTACTGGTGTCTAGAGTAAAGTCAAAGATGCTGCTGCACGTCCTTCATGCACGAGACCACCTCTTCGGACAGAGAATTACCAACTCCACATGTCAATAGGGACATATTCAAGTAAACCTGATTGAGGAAGTTTCCTCATAAAAGTGAGATCCCCTGATTATGTTTCCCCACTTAGTATTATTCACTTCCCTACTCTTGTTTTCTGAGAATACCCATTGTTATTAAAATTCATTCCTCCTTCTGCTAAGCTAATTCAAACGGTATTTTGGGTGACTTCAACTAAGAACACATGAACTAGCAATAACTTTTTAAAAACATATTTTAGTGTGTATTAAACAGTGGCAGTTATCACAATGTATTTGAATGACACAATTCCTTCTTCAGCTTCTTTACATGCTTGTATCTGAAAAAGTACCAGTTTTTACTAGTATTGAGAAAAAAGTAAATAAATAGGATACAAATATGAAAATAAAGCTCAGTTTAAAATTTATAAATGTATAAAACTCCTTTGCTTTAAGAACATATGACTACCAGCAGCCAAAATGTGTTCTGAATCAGAAAATAATGTTTGGTTTGAAGCCGAACTTTTTCCTAAAGAAGTCATTTTTGAATTTTGTACTTCTTTGGTAAATAGTAAATCTTCCCTGATGCTCTAGCTGTCTGAAGTGGAGAAGGCTGAAAGTAGGAGAAAATATGATCATGAGGAATGGGAAAGAATTACATGTTAATAAATAGTACAAGATAGTATTCTGCTCTGCATGAAAGAAAAACAAATATTCAAATGTTCTTACAGAGATTACCAATACATATTTTTTTCTTTTATGTTTTTCTATTAAAAATTTAGACCTTTATATCTGCACATTACTATTTGCTACTTTGGGATCATGTCATTCTTCTGTAAATTTGTAAAATTGACATAAGGAAACTATTTTAGGACCAAATGAATACTGTTTCTTAGTTTTACTATTGGTGCTTGATCTCAGTTGCAACTCAAAGAAGGAATTGAGGACCTTCTAAACCAGGATTCTTGAAGGTTCTCTTTGAGGAACATGTATTTGCTAACTCCACAATGTTTGCCTTAAAGTAAAAAGAGCAATCTTCATCAAGAGAGTAAAAAAAAAAAAAAAAAAAAATTCTGTTTACAATAACCAAGATATAGAACCAACCTAAATGTCCATCAATGGATGACTGGATAAGGAAACTGTGGTATATATACACCGTGAAATACTATTCTGCCATAAAAAAGAATGAAATTCTCCCATTTGCGACAGCATGGATGAGCTTGAAGAAACTTACGTTGATTGAAATAAGCAAAGCATAGAGGGATAAATACTGCACATGTACTCACTCATAAGTGGGAGCTAAGAGAGAAAGAAGGAAGGAAAGAAAGACCACA
>NW_007733136.1:41328-41897 GCF_000696425.1 Galeopterus variegatus | reverse complement strand
ACCACAGTGGTGCGTTGGACTTTCAGAGGGAGAGAACATATCTTGGGATACAAAGTGGAGTTGGGGGGGGGAGGGGAGGGGAGGGAGGTTGGGGATAATTGGATGGAGACATTGGTACAAACCCAATTTGTGGTAATGGGCATGCTGCCAGTATGGGTCTGGCACGAGTGGTGACAACCAGCTTTGTATGTCATGAATATCCCTAACCAATAAAAATGAATAAATAAATAAAAGTAAACGATCAAAAAAAATTTATAGTAAAATCTAAATAAATCTTCCCCTCTAAGTTTTAAGTTAAAATCTACCTCTCATAGTGGTTAGACCCTGCTCTAAATGTTTCAACTACTTTCTAGAGGTTAAAACATGCATGGCAGGTCAAATTTCTTATTTTACATTCAGTGTATTGTATAATCTTCTCCTGACACTGCATTTTACTCGCTGAAGTTCTGCAAACCTAATTTTTTAATAGGTAATCTTTGTAATCTCCTGTAATTAATTCATCATAGATTTTTTTTTTCCTCATTGCTAGACCAAAGCTCACATATTGTTCCTCCACTAGCCATTTCCTT
>NW_007733136.1:38361-40205 GCF_000696425.1 Galeopterus variegatus | reverse complement strand
AAGGCTCTAGATGTAGGTATTTTTAAACACTTTTCAGATGATTCAAATGTGTGTCCAAGGTTAAGATTAACTGACCTAGGGAATGACTAATGAACAAATATTTTAAATATTCATATAAATGGTATATGGCATACCTTTGTACTATTGGCCAGGCCCCGCAAACACTAGGGATACACCTGCCTTTTCTCTCCTTCGTACCTCTACTATTTTCAGCATAGAATTGACTTCAGTGCTTAGTTATTGAACTATTTCAATACCTAGACTCTTTCTTGATGTTAAAAGCAAAGTAAGTATTTTCTTTTCCAAGAGACTTATCATTCCCTTCTAATAAAATATTCTGACTTTTCCCAAGTTTTATATCATTAGTCTTTTAATGGATTGAATTAAATTGTATGTGCTCTCATACACTCTGGTGACTACAATCCACCTGAATGAAGTTGTATTCTCAGCAGCTTCAAAAATTTGCTTTCCAGGCCGGCCCGGTGGCGCACTGGATAGTGCGCCGCTTGGGAAGCGTGGCGGCGCTCCCACCCGAGGGTTCGGATCCCACATACAGACCAGTTCCCGCTCACTGGCTGAGCTGAGCAAGGCGTGGGAGCAACGCCGAGGGTTGCAATCCCGTTGCCGGTCCCCGGTCCAGTATGGGGGNTTTTTTTTTCCTCATTGCTAGACCAAAGCTCACATATTGTTCCTCCACTAGCCATTTCCTTTCCTTCCTGAAATATTATATCCATTTTTCAAAACTTATTGAAATCTCCGTTATCAAGGCCCACAGCAATCTTTCTTTCATAGACATTCATACTGCTACTTTCTTGAACACATGAACTAGTTATAAAGTGCATTGCAATCTCTTTTTATTGTTGCCTTGTATTATATAACTCACTATTTTTAACATGCATTATCTATATCTTATGTCTTTACCTTATTGACTTATATATATCAATTTATATATACTGCTATTTAAAATATATTGAATATTTTAATTAAAATACATCTCTAAAAAAACCTGCTACTTACATTACATGTGCAACTGCTGTGTTTTGTAAAATGGCTGATGCAAGCACTATCTACAGATTATTTTCTTTACTACATTATTGCATGCTTATCATGGAATAAGAAATGTTAATAATTCCTCATGTTAGTAAAAATAAATTTAAATCTGAGCATGGAATTATCGATTCAAAACATTCATGTTATATTGGTGGATTATTTAGCTGTCCCAGAAAATTTAGATCAAGGAAGTATTTATCTTTGTGATCTCTACATGAACCAAATTTTACTAAGATTGGTCAAGAAGACAGACAATTCACATATATATTTCGAAGTGCTTTAATGAGCCTCTTGATGTTTCAAAAAACTCCATCCTTGAACATGTATTTTTTCCCTCTGAAGATCTACACTCTTCTTTCCACACCATTATTTACACAATTTTTAAAAGTGGCCAAATATACTCTCTGGCCAAAAACAGAAGAATAACGAGAAATTCTTGGTGTTCTAATTTTCCACAGTGAATTTAAATAAGTTTTAGCCTGCTAGTAGACCACATAGAAAGGGAGTTTTAATTATTCTAGCAGAATTTTGTNAAAAAAAAAAAAAAAAAATTTCCTTTCCATGAACAATTTGCTTCACTTAGTCATAAACAGCTAAGGATAGAAGGGCCGAAGATTTCACTTTTGTTCCTACCAAGAACAGAGTGTTACACTGAGCAAGTTTTCAAGGCTCTTGATAAGATTTTGACTTCTCTGATAGTTTTCCCACAGGGAGAGAATGTGCAGGCAAAAAACGAAAGAAAGAAAGAAAGAAAGAAAGAAAGAAAGAAAGAAAGAAAGAAAGAAAGAGAGAGA
>NW_007733136.1:34109-37361 GCF_000696425.1 Galeopterus variegatus | reverse complement strand
AGAAAGAGAGAGAGAGAGAGAGAGAGAAAGGAAAGAAAGAAAAGAAACAAAGGTACTGCTCTCTCTCTTTTTTTTTCTTGCTAGTTATAACTCACTGCAAAAGGAATATATTTTTAATATAGTTTATAACTTTTTTTCACATCACTTTATTTACACCCTTCAGTTCAGAGGAAGTTCTTTATAAAAGTGACTTTTCCTTTAATAATTCTCAGGACTAAGTATTTCATTAAAAAAACTCATAATGAAAGAACATTTGGTCAATTTCAATAAAATAAATATTTTTGTTGATATCTATTCTACTAGAATTATAGACACCTTGTCTCTTCCAGGATCTCATCCCATCAAGTATGACCTATATTCTTCAAATGCTCCCATATTATTGATTTGGTTTCCTTAGCAAGTATAGATTTTCTCCCATATTAATAGAGAAAACTGCAATCCCTTATTTTGTGCCCCACATCCAGCCACCTCTCCCTCCCTCTTCTACCTCTTCCTCTAATGGTCAAGAGTAATAAACCTATGGTCTATGCTCCTGTCTCACCTCCTTTCTTCCCAATGAGTCCTCCATGGTTGTGACTTGGCTTCCATCACAAGCATTTCTTAAACCTGCCTTAATTAGCACTTCAAGATCCCCCTTTTTGCCAATCCAAGTTCTTATCTAACTTGGTCTCTTGGGCATTTAACAATACTGACTCTTACCCAATCCCTTTCTTAATTCCTTTGGCTCTAATCACACTTATTTTCATTTTGAATCTCTAATCATTTCTGTTCCTTTTTTTTTAGACACTGCTTTTTCTCTCCAATGCTCTAATGCTGTCATTCCACAGAATTCTGTCTTTCGACTTTTCCTCTTCTCAATTTTCACACTTTCCCAAAACAACTGTTTCCATACTAATCATTTGTACCACTATGTGAGTCACAATGACTTTAATGATGAATTTCCTATAAAAATCTTCATTTCACCAGATGCTCCTATCAAATTTTTCAATGTCAAATTCATCTCCCTCCTCTTGTTTCAATTCATTCTTATATTCAGTTAGCAATAATTAATTGAGCATCTTCTATGTGTCAGGTAGATGTTATGAAAAGAGCCATGAGGGACAAAGTCAAACTCCCAGATCTAACAGGACTGGAGAAGGAGGATTATCCAAGTAACTGGGGAATGGACTGCAGGAGGCACAAATTTGACAGGGAGCAATTTGTGGTAATGGGCATGCTGCTAGTACTGATTTGGCCATCATATCTTGGGCACAAGTAGTGATGGTCAGCTTTGTACCCCATGAATTTTTATAATCAATAAAAAAATGCAAAAAAAAATTGACAGGGAATATTTGGAATATCTGTCTGTCCTGGGATATACTGACACTTGAATGTTAAGGAGTTGGGAATGAAACAGCAAATATCAGAGAAAGGAAGAAAAACCAGGAGGGAGTGTCTGCCTGGAAGCCAAGATTCAAAAAGGATAAGCTGGGGATCAATGTTGGAAATTCTGCTACTATTTTGAGTAAGGTAAATTTTGAGCATTTCCATTTATTGGTGGGAAGAAAGTTGCTGGTTACTGCATTATATCTGCATTAAGTTTTCTCCAGTGGTTTGTATGGGGAGATGCTAGCCTGTTTGGTGTACATTAAAGAGCAAGTGGGGGAAAAAAGCCACCAATTAATTACCATCTTTTTTTTAGAAGTTTTGTGATTAAAAGGAGCAGAGAAAAAAAGTTAAAAGAATATATGAGATAAAGAGAATTTTTTTGTTGAAATGATTGATTATACATATTTATGAGGTACAGAGTTATATTTCACTACATGTATACAATTTGTGATGATCAAATCAGTGTAATTAGCATATTCATCATTGCAAAACTTACTCATTTCTTTGTGATGTGAATATTTGATTTCCTCTCCTCTAGTCATTTGATAAAATGCAGTAAATTATTGTTCATTATAGATGCTTAGTTTAACTGTGCACCAACAGAACTTTTTTTTCCTATCAAGCTGTAATCTTGTGTCCATTAACCAACCTGTCCCTATCCTCTCTTCTGCCTCCACTTTTCCTCTTCTAGTAATGACAATTTGTTTTAAGATGTGTGAAGCAATGTAATGACTTAATGGTTAAGGAAATGATTAATAGGGAAAAATAGAGATGTAGGAAAGAGAGGAAACATTATAGGAGCAGTGTTCTTGAGGTGCTATAGATTGAATTGTGTTCCCCAAAGACCGTGTATTAGAAATTTAACCCCCACCGTGACAGTGTTAAAAAGGTGAGAAATCCTATTATGGTAATTGAAATGTGGGGCCTTGAAGTGGTGATTAGATTGTGAGGATAATGCCCAAGTAAATGGATTAATACTTTGATGGTTCAATGGTGGTCATGGGTGTGATTCTGAAGGTTTTGAAAGGAGGAGTGAGTAGTTAGGTCTCTCTCTCCTCCATTGTTCTCAGCATTTGACACCCTGCATTGCTGTAGAGTCACCTCACCAGATGTGTTCCCAGGACTTTGGACTTCCCAGCCTCCAAAACTTTAAGCAATAAATATTGTTTCTCTACAAATTACCCAGTTTCAGATATTTCTGTTATGAGCAAAAGAAAAGTAGTAATACAGTAGATGACAGTAAATGGCCTCTAGTATACAAGTGGAGTGGTCAGCCATAGAAAAGAACTTGAAACATTCATTCAGATGAATAGCAGAAAACACCAGAAATGGGCTCAGATATAGGTGAATTAGTGGATATGATATCATGAGTTTGTGGAAGTTCACATCTGAATTCACCTATTTTTCCAAGAGACTAGAGACAATGTTATTACCTGATCACGTTAGTGGGAAACAGGGGGGAGGGAAAGAATGTTTGAAGAGAAAAGTTATTCAGTAGTCATTTAAAAGAATAAAGGATTCGGGGTGAATGGAGTAGAAAAATATCTCAAGATTGTCCTCCAACACTAAGGACTCTCTTGAAATTAACATTCACAGTTTTAAAGTGTGTCCAGTGGCCTTATATTTTTCAGTGATGTGCATCCTTTTTGGATGTGGGTACTGACTAGCCATAAAGTTAGATTTAACCAGATTTAACTTAGATGTTTTTATAGAAAAATACAATAAAAAAGAAGTTTGGCAAAGAAATTGAGGGTGTACAAAAGGAAGTGATTATAATAAAATCTGAGCTCAGTAAAAAGAGAAATGAAATGAGGAAGATGTAAAGGGCTGGGAAAAATTTGAAGATCATGACTAAAGAGCTTTGAAAATAAGGTAATCTAGTGA
>NW_007733136.1:30712-32546 GCF_000696425.1 Galeopterus variegatus | reverse complement strand
AATCTCTCCTTCACAGTGTCAAAGAGAGACTATTTTTTTTTTCCTTTTTGTCTTTTTTCGTCACCGGTAACGGGATCACAACCCTCGGTGTCGAGCCCGCACCGCACTCAACCAGTGAGCAGACTGGTCGAAAGAGAGACTATTTTAACATGAAAAATCTATCAATTTCCTCTTGAGTTCAAAATTCTTATTAGTTAAAAATCTAAACACCTTTCATAGTATTCAAGGCACTTTTATAATCTGGCCTATATCCTCTCTCACTCAAGTTAACCACTTTTTAATTGTAACTTTCTGTAGTCCTTTGAATACCACATGTACGTATACTGTCTTCTGGCAATCTCCTCTATTTCCCTAAATAGTTAAATCTGATTCAAACATCTATTCCAAAGTAAAGGATAACTTTCTCAATATAGTTGTCCCTAATTATCCATAGCCAATGCATTTTCCCTTCTTACCTCCCTCGTCATGTTTTGTGGGGCTCCGCGACAAGAATTATCTCTTTTCTAATTTTCCATTGGCATAACTTCATTAGACAGTATGCTTCTTCAGGAAATGTTTTATTTTGTTTCTTCTTGTATGTTTTGGTCTGTGGTATGTGAAATTTAAAATAACTTTGTTTATAAAAAATTCTGTGCAGGTTTAGACAATGGCAAGTTTCGCTGTGGTTGGAAAGGACTGTTTTGGGGGCCACCTTGGAGTCTGGATGAACAGAATGTGTGGGTCCCAACGAACATAAATTGTTTTTGCCTCAAAAAGTGGCCTATACATCAACATGCAATGCCTTTTTTAAAGAAAAAAAATTGTACATATCTGTGGGGTTCAGTGTTGAATATCATTATCTGTGTGCAATCTGTGATGCTCAAATCAGGATAATTAGTATATTCAACATTACACAATGTAATCATTTTTAAGTTGATAAAGAAAGATGGAGAATGGAAAGAGGAATCAACAATTTGAAATACTTGCACTAAAGGTTTTTTTTATTTTTTTTGAGTATTCATACTCTGTTAGACCATGGAACTTGAAGGTAAATTGATACTTTTGCATCTAGTGAAGAAGAATATACATTAGGTTTTAGCAACATTTTAGAAAGTGAANGTCTTATAAAGACTGAGAGAAAAAAATGAATATCTGTAAGAAAAACAGTTCTGCAGAAAGGAGAAAGATTTCAAGCACAGCGAGAAGGTGAAGAGAATGATAGAAAAAAGCTTGGGGAGGTAGAACACTTTGCTTAGGCCAGGAGAGCCCACTGGTTCAGATTTTGAAGAGATCCACATACATGTGTAAGGGGTGAGATTCCAGGTAATGAATGAGGAATCTGGTAATCTTGACCTTCCTGTGGCACTGATATAAATGGAAAAGTAGGGCACAGTGGAATTAATCCTTCAGATTTTTAGTAATATTGTGGTAGTGAAGCTGAGTGTTTGAAGGTAGGAAGTAGAGAGATATAGCTAGAAATACCTAGATCTCTGGGACTCTTCCCACTTGCACCAGTCTTGAGACAAAAAGAAAAAATAAGAATAACACCCTGCCCTTCTTGCCTTGCCTGCAAGTAGCTTTCAAATAGCGCAAGACAACGCCTGATGATTTTGTAAACATCTTCCTCTTCCTCCTCATTAATACATCCTCCTCCTAAAAATATTTTGAATTCGTGTAAGCATTTCCACCTCAAACTGTGTGCTTAACTCTTAACCTAGATTTTTCTAATTGCCTCTTTGGCCTGATCTCCCTTCCTCAGGTCCTTAGTATCTTGCTCTCTGCTCCCTTTTTACCAATCTCTCCTTCACAGTGTCAAAGAGAGACTATTTTTTTTTTCCTTTTTGTCTTTTTTCGT
>NW_007733136.1:28650-29967 GCF_000696425.1 Galeopterus variegatus | reverse complement strand
TTTTTTTTTAAATATATACATTCTATTTAATACTTGTCTAACGCTAAAGAAGGTGCACAAATGTTTTAATTTATACATTTTTATGTAAAATACCAGGTCTCTTTAAATAAGTCACATAAGCTTTTTTTCTTTGCTTTTATTACATCTACTGCAATTAATTATTTGTATGCAATGATAAAACTACTTTTGCATATTAGAAACTAGGTCTAATGTGCCAGTGTTTCCTAAGTTAATGAAAAAATGGATTACCTAAATAAAAACTAAAGTATAATTATACATTGTTGGGCAAAATAAATATGTTCTCGGAAATTTCAAGGATTTTTCCATTAAATTTCAATTACTAATTGGTCAGGATATATTTCATGCTAAAATGTTAAATTCTGATATCATATTGGGTTAAAGATGTTTAGAATAGGGATAGGCAAACTTTTTCTGCAAAGGGAACAATAATATATATTGAGTTTTGTAGTCTGGAAGGTCTCTATTGCAACTGAACTCTGCTATTTTCACCTTGAAATTGGCCATAGACAATACGTAAATTAATGGGGTAATTGTGTCTTTATCTAAAATATTATCTAAAAAAAGCTGTGGGTTGGATTGACCCACAGCCCATGGTTTAGCTGACCTCTGATCGAAACATATAAAATACATAGTTTCCTAATTTCCTAACTGGAAAAATATATTCAGTCTACTGTCAGTACAACATAAATATTTACTACATATTCTAAAAATCTCCATGTGTGTATAAGTTTTTACTGTCTTTCAAAAAAAGTAATATTGCAAAGGTTATCCAAAATGATCCCATCATTTTCAAATGAAATTAAGAATGTTGCTTATTTAGAACTAAACTGATGAGAAAAAGGAAAACCTTTTTAGTAGATTCATGAAATTCATATTTATAACAACATTTCATATTTATGTAAGAATTCTATTTATAATAGAGTTTATTTGACTTTTTTATTATCTGAGCAATTCCAGCATAGCTCATCTTAGCATAATAAATATTAATGTAAATGATGGGAATATATTTTAGGGTTTATTTTAAAAGCCTTCTGTCTATTCTCTTGACTGTCATGTAGATTTAAGTGTGTCAAATTTAGTCAAATAATAATTAATCTCAACTTGTATACAAACTACTGTAATGAAAATATACTTAAAACATGTAATAACCTTTTATATTCTCTATCACATTTGCCATAGAAACTGAAAATATTAAAAAGGAAGGTGTTTCAATGTTAGCTCCAATATACAAAGAACATGGAAATTTTTTTCATTCTTAGTATAAAAAAAAGTGAACACCTGAAAACTAATGATTTC
>NW_007733136.1:24981-27525 GCF_000696425.1 Galeopterus variegatus | reverse complement strand
GGGGCGGGGGTACGCACCCTTTCATGAGTTCAACCTCCAGAATCACTACCAGTTTCTTATGGTGAAGAGTCAAGAAATACCTACATATGGCTCTGGAAGGGAGGGGGAAGGAAGCCATTATGAAATACACCTACAAAATTTTTGATAGTAAGGGTCTACTCTCCATAGAGAAAGATTTTATCAGAACCTTATTCAAGCTGTAGGAAAGGTATTTGTTCCACTTTAGCCCACTCTAGCCTTCCTGCTTCACCTAAGGGGGAAATAAAAGCTAAGTGTTACAGGTCAAATTGTGACCCTCAAAGGTTTATGTAATAGAAACTTAATCCCCACTATGGCAGTGTTAAGAGGGTAGGAAATCTTATTATGGTAATTGAATGGTGTGGTCTTTAAGAGGTGATAAGATTGTGAGAACTGTACCCTCGTGAATGGATTGATCCATTCATGGAGTGATGGGCATTTTTCTATGGCTCTGTAAGGAGATCTAGTGAGCGGTTTAGCTCTGTTTCTTGCTCCTGTCATTCTTGCCATGTGATACTCTGCTACCACCAAGAAGGCCCTCACCAGATGCACTCCCTGGACTGTAGACTTCACAGCCTCCCAAACTATAAGAAATAAATTTCATTTCTTTATAACTTACTCAGTATGAGGTATTCTGCTATTAGCAACAGAAACAGACTAATAGGTTAAGGAACACTTATAAAGATTACAGACATACCAAAATAATGAGATTTAATCATAAGATTATAGAATACTTACCCTTTTTCATACCTTACCACATTACCAACAGGGCTCCAGGTTAATACCAGTGCTGCATGACAAGACTCTATCTAAGGAAGAGTTCCTAGCAAATCCCAAATACATAAAGGGAGACAAAATCAAAGACACTTGAGGAATTTGAAGCTTCTGACACCTACACCTATGGCAAACATCAAACAAAGCCCAATTCATAGCCAGATTAACATAAACCATTGTGCTAAAGGACTATTTACCTCAGTTTCTATTACCTGATACACAATGTTCAGATGTCAACAAAAATTACAGAGCTTAAAAAAAGACACAAGGCAAACAACAGACATAGATATGATACAGATGTTGAAATGATGAGACAAGGAATTTAAAATAGCTCTGATTAACACATTATAAATTCTAATGGAAAAGTTGACAACATACAAAAAAATGAGTAATGTAAGCAAAGAGATAAAACCACTAAGAAAGAATTAAAAGAAAATGTTAGGAATCAAAAACACTGCAACAGAAATGAAAAATGACTTTGAACATTTAATCAGTATACTGGACACAGATGAGGAAAGAATTAGTGAGCTACATCGTATGACAGTAGAAACTCCCAAAATTAAGTGAAAAGAAAAATTGGATAAAAAATAATAAAAAGACATAATATCTTAGAACTTTAGGAGATTTTCAAAAGATGAGATATATGCATAATTGGAATACAAGAAGGAAAACAAAGAGTTGATCAGAAGAAATATTTACAAGAAAAATGGCCAAGAATTTTTCAAAATTAATGACAAACACTAAAACACAGATCCAGAAGGCTCAGAGAATTTCAAACAAAACAGAAATTAAAAATCTACACATAGGCATCAAGTATTCAAACTGTAAAAATCCAAGACAAAGATAAAATCTTGAAAGAAGTCAGAAACAAGTCTACTTATAGAGGAATAAGAATAAGAATTATATTAGACTTCTCATAGAAACCACGCAAGAAGAGAATAAAATGAAGTATTTGATGTATTTAAAGAAAGAGGCTACCCAACCAGAGTTCTTTAACCAGCAAAATTATACTTCATTAGTAAAGGAGAAATGAAAACTTTTTCAGAGAAACAAATAGGGAATTCATAGTCAGCAGACCTGACCTAAAAAAAAGACAAAAAAAGAATTCTTCTCTCAAATATACTAAAAGGATGCCAGAAAATGAATGAAGTTGAACTTTTATTAATGGTTTTATTTTTATTATTCTTAATGATATAAAAATAGCTATTTAAAATAATAGAAACAAAATGCACTCCATAATTATAGCATATGGATAAGTTAAAATAATTATTGTAATTTCATATAAAACAGAAATGAGAGTTATCAATACCCTGTTAGAAGTTAGCTGCACTACATATCAAATATTATTGTGTTACTGGAAGGTAAACTTTTGGTGGGTAAAAAATGTATACCATAAACTTTATAGCAACAATAAAGTAATTAAAATATCTTAGTACTTTAATTATAAACTAATTTTAAGTATAATTGATATGCTAAGAGAAAAAATAAAATGAGATCATATATAATGCTCAATCAAAACCATACAGGTAGAAAAAGAATAGGGAAGGAAAGAAATAGAGATCAAATGCAATAAATACAAAACAGTTACAAACATTGTGGATATTAATTGAACTGTATCAATAGGCACATTAAAAGTAAATGGCCTAAATAGATCAATTAAAAGACAGAGATTGACAGAATAGATTTTTTTTAAAAAAAGGCCCAACTATATGTTGCCTATAAGAAATCCACTATAAAGATCCTGAAAAGTTA